>NC_137274.1:26446787-26463191 GCF_053477335.1 Acartia tonsa | reverse complement strand
TTTACGGACTTTCTGGTAACAATTATAAATTTGCTAAGCTTTCTAAAGACGAAGCCCAATCTGCCCCACTTTTGAGCAAAACGATTCCTTTTCTCCTATCTCTTTTGAAGAGATTTTCTTCCCCACCCTTCTCTTTTTCTTTTCCCTTTGTATGACGTCATATAGGAATCGTTTTGCTCCAAAGTGGGACAGATTGGGCTTCGTCTTTCTAATTTCTAAGTTAGTAATAAGTTTTAATAAATTTAAAATTAATAAATTAATAATAAAATATTTGTTTGTCACTTCATAACTTATTTTAGCATTACAGACAGAAAGACAGACAGACATATAGACAAGAAGACAGACAGAAAGACAGACAGACATATAGACAGAAAGACAGACAGAAAGACAGACAGACAGACAAACAGACAGAAAGACAGACATACAGATAGACATACTTATAGACAGACAGTCAGACAGACATACAGACATACAGACAGTAAGACAGATCGACAGACAGATAGATCGATAGACAGACAGACATAAAGACAGACAGGGAGATACACTGTTATCAAAATATATTTTTTCACTAATTTTATGTTTTTTTCTTTACCTTTTTCACCTAAGTGTAAAGCAATACTATTTAAAGTTTAAATTTTTCTTATCTTTTCATTTTAAAAATATCCGCTAGTATATGTAATATGTATATATTTAGAATTATGGTTTTATCTATCTATATGTCTGTTTATCTATCTATCAATCTGTTCTTGATATGATACTAGCGGCTACGCCCCTAGAGCATAGAATAAGGAGGAATAGAAATGAAAACCCTAAATATTTCTGGGAAATTTGAAGGAATCTTTGACTTGCGCAGTAAAGACAATAATGATAAAGTACAAATCACAATGACTAGTTGGACAAAACTAGAAAAGTTTAATTTGTATCAACATCTAATATAAGAAACATAAGAGCGCAACCTAGTTTTATAATATAAATACTGAGACCAATATTTTTTGTAAATTTTCTTACATGATTATTTTTTTAAGGCTTAATATGCACATTAAATTCATTTTTAATCCATTGTGAACAGGGACGAGGAAGCTGGATTCTTGGCTACATGGCTTTTAGTAAATCATTGGAAAAGAAATTTATTTTGAATAATTACTGAAATCATGTTATTTACTAACAGCCTTGTAGCCGTTTTGGTCTTTCAAAAGTTCCAATTTTACTTCAGGCTAGCCAGGCAGAATCTTCTACCTGGATTCTATTCTATACTTTATCTTCTTTGCCCTAGAGGCATCTAGGGGTACTTGAGGAGGGGAGAGTCGAATTTGGGGGGTGGTATTTTTTTTCTAGGGGCATTTCTCTTGGGAGGGTGGTGGTTATAGTTATAAACCTTCCCGGGACCTATGAGAAGCTACCCTGTTAAGGAACACCCGATCGGTTAAGCGGTTAGCGAGATCCTTTGGTACAAACACAAAGACACACAAACACACAGAAAACAGACATCCTGTTACTTTAGTATAAGGATGTAAAATTATGTAAGCCTTTCTATAATTAGCTTTTGTACGCCCGTCTATCCGTACGTCTCGTTTAGCTCTTTTCGTTAATTTAGGCATCTCTTTGAAAGATGATTCTTGAAATAATTATATACAATTTAGTAAGGCACCCTATAATTTTTACCAGAAAGTCCTTATGTCCATTTAAATGTTGATTTCTAACTTTTTTTGGTTTGATAATTACTTCTAGAACAGTGATCTCTAGAATAACAAGATACAATATTGGGATCTACTGCAGTTCACGGTAAAATATTGCTGGTAACGAATATTGGCAAAAAATCTCTGAATTTTAAAGGCTGCTATTTGCCAAACGGCTGAACGTACAGACCATGAACGCACACTGTTTTAAGCGGCATAAGAAGGCCTACAAATAATCTGGAATAGCCATAAATCAACAATGCATAATTATCTCGCAGTGCAGAGAAATGCGCGAAAAAGACCTATTTGACGCGGTTTTTCTTCAGTGAAGCTTTCCCTGTGCATCATTGGATCTTGGCTATTCCAGATTATTTGTAGGCCTTCTTATGCCGCTTAAAATGGTGTGCGGGTTTGATCTGTACGTTCAGCCGTTTGGCAGCTAGCAGCCTGTAAGATTTATAGATTTTTGGCAATATTCGTTACCAGCAATATAATACCGTGAACTGCAGTAGATCCCAATATTCTAAGCGAAGCATCTCCATAATCAAGTCATAAAAATGTAAGTATGTCCTTAAGCAGAATTATGTATTTACACAGTTTTGCAAAAATTTTAAATAATTTTTAGTATTTTGATTAATGTACTGGTTATTTAGTTTGACACTCTACAAGTGTTCATGTACGTATATTTATTTAAGATATTTGCGCTTTCATGAATGTTTTTATTATTGTTTTGCCTAAGCAGCAAATATATGTAGTAAATAAGTAAATATATGTGGTAGTAAAAAAGTGTGACTCAAATAAGCCTTTGATAAGGCAGACCACCATCCTTTAACAGAATTAAGATGTTTCCTTGTATTCATTCGAATCCGGTGGATAGGAACCAGTTCTTATCCATATGGAAAAACTATGTCTACCATCGTATTATATCCAGCTTTCTACGAATATAAAATTGTACAATCATAAGACTAAAATCTATGATGAGAGAAATACCTATTCTTTTACATGATATTGAAAATAACTTTATTTTTGACATAAAACTAATACAAAATAAAATTTTATTTGTATATATTGTAATATAAGCGGCTTCGCCCCTAGCCTCTACGGGCTTTGTCCCAAGAGGTAATTTATAAAAAAAATTCAATACACATGGTGCAACGACCATCACATTTAAAAAACAAAAAAATGGGGTGTGATTTTTTGTTTTTTTGGGGGGGAGAAAATAGCCTAAAAACACCACATCACGAGCACAGACACCCCCTCTCCCTTAATCTTTTAATAAATTGAAAACACAAACACAAAAAATCAATGAGGAATGGAATTGTGCTGTTAATTACAGTAGTCCCCAAAGCTACCCTGTAAAGGAGGACCATATTGGTTAAGTGTTTCAACTGTAGAGAAGCTTCGCTTCAAACCCCAATAACATGGAGTTTTTTTTAAAAGCGAAGCTTCTCTATAATTAGGGTCGGTCCGTCCGAGATAGTTAGCTTTTATTCGTTAATTTAGGCATGTTAGAATTGTCCTATCGATTTCAAACTTTGCATAGTGATTTCTGTAGTAGTTAGGTACGATTTAGAAAGCGTAGCAACTCTATAATCGTTACCAGAATGTCCGTACGTCCATTTTAAACATGTTGATTTTTTTACTTTTTTAATGACAATTTTTTATGTGATAAAATCATCCGATAGATCTGATTTTTTAATTACTGATTCCTATGACAATAAGGTACACTATAGATGTTGTCATCCTTGTTTTATAGGAAATCAAAACAAAACAGATTTGAATATTTACAGAATTAGGACGGGTTAAACAGAACAACCATGATATATTTTGGAGTAAAAAAATACAAAGATACAAAAAAATACGGGTATAGTCTCTTTCACGAGTCAACCAATCTTAAGGGGCGTTTCATCGTATTTTCACAGTAGCTTTCCCCTTATTTCTAGCACAGCGGGGCCAATTGCCTAACCCTGTGGTACAATCACCTAACCCAACTTAACCTAACCTAAAATAACCTATGAAAACTAAAGTTATATACAATAACACGAAAGGGACTACACCCAAAATTACATATAATCCAAGCAAATTATATGCGAGAACATTATTATTAATGGGCGCACAGCTGCTCTATAAGTTAGTCTGTCCTGCTACATAACTTTGAAATATCTTGATTATATTAAGGAACAGCATAGTGAATTTGTTTTATGATGAACTAAATTTGAGTTTAACAGTTAGGGAGTTGAATCCATTTTTATAGACGCATAAATATAATCTATGATTACGGTTTTAGCCCCCTAAATAACGTAATCCACCATTCCACTTTCCCCTCTCTTGGTGATGATATCATCAACGCCGATATGATTTTTGAAATGTACCATTACACTTTCAATAGAAGCGAAACTAGAATGGTACATTTATGTTTACATATCAGCGTATTCATAAATATTGATTTCCTTATTCAAATCGACATTATAGCAGTGGTATATTCTAGTTATTATTTTTATTTTGAATTATAGATAGTATTTTATACATTCTTACGATTAACATAATTTAAAAATAGTATGTATAATTTCAATTATGTCGATGTTAAAAGTGTAAACCACCATTCCAGTTTCCCCTCTTTTGAAAGTGGAATGGTACATTTCAAAAATCGTTTTGGCATTGATGATATCATCACCAAGAGAGAAGAAAGTTGAATGGAAGATTACGTTTTTTAGAGGGTCAAAACCATAATGATAGATTATATTTCTGCTTCTATAAAAATGGATTCAACTCCCTTACTGTTTAAGTTAGGTGACGCACTAATTTTGAGTTTTATTATTTGTGTTTGAATAAGTGAAGCTACTCTACAACTCATTGTTTACCGCCCTATTACATCATATTGATATAAATTTTTGATATTTTAGATAAATAAATAAATTTTGGTAGAGTATTTTTGTTTAGACTCTTAAATGATATTTAATATTATACAGGGTACTAAGTAACACAGGAATCAATATCTCAAGTTTGAAATTGATAGAACAATTCTAATATACAAAAAAGGTACATTTCCAAAAGGAAGTGCTTTTGGCGATTCCAACGATATGCGTATTAATACAAGCCGCGCAATTATTTAATTTTAAGAAATGTCCACATTTTATTGTACACCCTTTACTTTAAGAAATTAATATTCATAAGACGACTTTCAAAATAAATCTTACTTTTTAATATATTATTTCAAATAAAAATATAACATTACTTAAATACAGGATACATCAAATCAAATCTTTGATTATTACAGAGGATTTGAGTGTATAGTTTCCTCGCTTATAATACTGTACCTAACTACTGCAGGAATAATCATGCTAAGTTTGAAATCGATAGGACAATTCTAACGTGTCTAAATCAACGAAAAGTGCAAACCGTTACGTACAAACGTACGGACCAACCCTAATTATAGAAAAGCTTTGCTTTTAAAATTTGTTGTCAAATAAGTGAAAAATAAGCATTTTTTAAATGGACATACGGACTTACTGGCAATGATTATAGAGTTGTCACGCTACCTAAATCGTGCTATAGGAATCATCAAAATAAGTTTTTAATCGATAGGACAATTCTTTTAAAAAACACAAAACCTCTCTACAGAAAAATACATAAATCAAAGTAATTGATATTGAATACGTGGATAAAATGACACAGTAAAATTTGACGTCAGTTTATTGGGCAGTTCGTTCATTCATTTGGAGGGGGAAGGGATGGGTTGGAGTGGGTCGTTGGGGGGTATCGTTATTTTATCCAGCTGTGAATATTACTTTATCAGAGTACATGAAAATCTGGTGCAACATCCAGGTTAATATATCAATTGTTAGTATAATAAGTTTTTATTTCTATTTTTGAAGCATAAGATCTCAAAAAGTTTTAGTTCTTTTTTTGTGGAACCTAGTAATAATGTCTAACTTTTTATCGTTGTGACGTAACAAAAATCCATCTCTTTTTTAGGGGTTTCCTTTCCCACCTCTCCTCTCATCCTTCGATTTTTGTTACGTCACAAAGATAAAAATTAGACACTATTACTAGGTTCTTTTTTGTGTGTGTAAATAAATACCCCAAAAAAGATATTGTTCTATCCGTTTAGGAGATCTTATAATACACACACAGCTTGCTACTTTTTCTTCATTACTAAAGGCCTTTTAAGGGAGGGAGGGTTGGCGGGTATACCCTCTACTTTCATATAATTAAAATAAGAAAAAGTAAATAAAAAATTTCTAGAAGCGATTTCTCTTTGAAGAGTTGAGGTCCCCCCCCCCCCAAAAAAAAAAATAGTTATAAACCTTACCAGGACCTACAAGAAGCTTCACTATAAAGGAGACCTACATATGTATCGGTTCAGCAATTTTAGAGTTCCTAAAAAAACCTTTCTACTTTATATATTAGTACTAGCATCTTCGCCCCAAGCCTCTAGGGTCTTTGCCGCAAGAGGTAATACAAAAAAATTATGTCCCACCCCCCAAGAAAATAGCTTAAAACCACCACAGGACAAGTAGATATATTACCTGAAAAGTAGAATCATACTAGTTCTATAGTTACCGAGATCTTTAGCTTCAGACGGACGGACAGACATACAGAGAAACATCAAGCTACTTTATATTATAGATAACAATTTCTATGTTGAATGGAAAATGGGGGGGGGGTTATAAGAGTCATTTAAATCTAAATAGAAAATATGAGATATACAGTAATAAGATGCCGTTTTTCGAAGTCGTACGCAATGTTAGAAGGGTTATACAAATTTCCGATCTCAGTTTTTCGTGATATGAAAAAAATCATCTTTATATCATAGTGAATTAACGAATATCTTTTATCTTATAGAGAAAATCAGTAAATCAAATCGCGAAAACAGAGATCTGAAATTTGCGTCATTTGAGTATTGGCATTTTTTTACAGTCCATCAAATATATAGCTTTCTTTTTTACAAAATTGCAGACAAAACATATTTTTTTTCTCTTTCTGTCTGCTTACTTAGTAAGTTACTAACTTAAAGTTAGTAGTGCATTTGACTCAGAGAGAGAGAGAGAGAGGGGATAATTGGCTGTTTATTAGTCCCCAAAGTTTTATAATAATGTTTTCTTTTTTGTTGGCTTAACAACTTTGGGGACTTTAGTGAATTTTAATTGGTTATTTCATTAAGTTGAGTGTTAAAAATTGTCAACTAATAATTTTAATTATAGAATGGTTAATTTTGTGTATCATTATAGGGGATATACTTAAATTTATCAGCCATTGTCTTATCCCTTTAGATTTCTGAGTTGTACGTCTGACTGCACTTTGATTTTTATTTCTAGCTATCTTATTTTGGTGATTATGTCAATCTGTCTGTCAGTCTGTCTGTCAATCTGTCTGTCAGTCTGTCTGTCAATCTGTCTGTCAGTCTGTCTGTAAGACTTCCCTTTACTTTAATATATGGCACATTATTTACGAAAAAAACATTTTTCTGCATGAGGTCTCAGATTTTGATAAAAACTTCCAGTCCCCTTCATTTGGTCATAAAACTAAGGGCTGGGTGATTTTTAACCTTTTTATTCCATTTAAAGTCCGATTTTTCGCGCATTTTCTCACTGTGGTGTTTTCACAATGAAAAAAAGGCATTTTTTCATGATTTTCAAGTTTAAAATTTTTACATTAATTTTCAACTTACAGAAATGTTTTATATATCAAATTAATCATCCAGATGGGTAAAATATAGAATTTGTCTTTAAAGTCACAAAAATCATGAATTACAGGGTGTCCCAAGAAAAATGTCAAAACAGGTTTTTTAAACTTTTGACACTGTCAGGAAACGAAGTTTGCCCATTTCTTGCCTTGAGAGTGAATATCATCCATTTTACAACACATATGAAGTAAATTTGGCGTGGTAACTCCAAATTTGGACACCTGAGAAATTTTTGAAACACCCTGTAAAAGTGATTTTTGCGACTGTAGAGCTAAAAATTGGTCCAAATTGATTATTTTTTTCAAATTAGCATACAAAGTATCTAAGTGTGTTAGGCCATAGTGTTTTCTGACCAGATTACAATTTTTTTTTTGGACACCCTGTATTTTCAAAAAAATGAGAAAATTTTTTTTTGTTTTTTAAAATTTTTTTTTTGTTTTTTAAGTTACCTAAAACTGTCATATAGATACAGATTTTGACTAATAACAATAATATTTGCCTATTTTACAAATTTACACACTTTTGGGACACCCTGTGCATGTTTTTAAAAAATGGTGGTTTTGCCCCTTTTTGGGGGGAAGGAGTTGTTTTAGGGCAAGAGACTATTTCTTCATTTTTGTACAACTTTTCAAGGCACATAATTTGTTATTTATACATCAACCGCCTCCGGCGAACCGTTTTGCTGTTATTCACCGCCAAAGGCGGAATTTTGACCTTTTTTACCGTTCTCGAGGTTTTAACGGGCATTTTTGGTAAGAAGGCGTTGATTTATCAAAATGACTCTTTTATACTTTTATTTAGGCTATTTTATTTACTAAATTTCATGTGAAGTAAAAATTTTTGTGCATCTAACCGTTTTTCGTCAAGATGGATTTAAATTGTTAAAACAAGTGAATGAAGTGAATATAATATTAATAATTGATATAACATTAGTAATAAAAGAAACATAAATCACGTCCATTTAAAATTCCTTTTGACAAAAATGGGTTGGATAAACAAAAATTTTTATTTCACATGAAATTTAGTAAATAAAATAGCCTAAATAAAAGTATTTCAGAGTGATCTTGATAAATCAACGCCTTCTTACCAAAAATGCCCGTTAAAACCTCAAGAACAGTAAAAAAGGTCAAAATTCCGCCTTTGGCGGTGAATAACGGCAAAACGGTTCGCCGGAGGCGGTTGATATATAAATAACAAATTATGTGCCTTGAAAGTTGTACAAAAATGAAGAAATAGTCTCTGGCCCTAAAACGACTCCTTCCCCCCAAAAAGGGGCAAAAACCACCATTTTTAAAAACATGCACAGGGTGTCCCAAAAGTGTGTAAATTTGTAAAATAGGCAAATATTATTGTTATTAGTCAAAATCTGTATCTATATGACAGTTTTAGGTAACTTAAAAAAAAAAAAAAAAATTTTAAAAAACAAAAAAAAATTTTCTCATTTTTTTGAAAATACAGGGTGTCCAAAAAATATAAAAATTGCAATCTGGTCAGAAAACAATATTGCCTAACACACTTAGATACTTTGTATGCTAATTTGAAAAAAATAATCAATTTGGACCAATTTTTAGCTCTACAGACGCAAAAATCACTTTTACAGGGTGTTTCAAAAATTTCTCAGGTGTCCAAATTTGGAGTTACCACGCCAAATTTACTTCATATGTGTTGTAAAATGGATGATATTCACTCTCAAGGCAAGAAATGGGCAAACTTCGTTTCCTGACAGTGTCAAAAGTTTAAAAAACCTGTTTTGACATTTTTCTTGGGACACCCTGTAATTCATGATTTTTGTGATTTTAAAGACAAATTCTATATTGTACCCATCTGGGGGATTAATTTGATATATATAACATGTCTGTAAATTGAAAATTAATGTAAAAATTTTAAACTTGAAAATCATGAAAAAATGCCTTTTTTTCATTGTGAAAACACCACAGTGAGAAAATGCGCGAAAAATCGGACTTTAAATGGAATAAAAAGGTTAAAAATCACCCAGCCCTTAGTTTTATGACCAAATGAAGGGGACTGGAAGTTTTTATCAAAATCTGAGACCTCATGCAGAAAAATGTTTTTTTCGTAAATAATGTGCCATATAGATATAGGGGCTATAGAGGTTATTGAAGTGCAGAAAAATAGCCTAAAACAATCCCAAGACTTAAATGTAGAACTTTAATAGCCTGAAAATGTAGAGCCCAATCGGTTCATTATTAGTAGCGAAGCTACACTATAATTTGAAATGTCCGTCTGTCCGTCTGTCCGTATGTCTTAGTTTGGGGGAAACGTGATTTTCTCGGCTCCTATAAAAGATAAAAGGCTGAAATTTTTTGACAACATTCCCATTATTAACCCTTACAGATCGGGCCCCAATTCCCACCTTAATAGATCGGGGGGGGGGCTCAAAGAGCCCCCCCCTCTATCTCGGCTCCTGGTACAGATAAAGACGTAAAATTTTTTTCTGGTGGTTCATGTGTATTTTTAGAGAAAATTACTTTTTCTAGTCATAGCAGTCAGACCGCTCCTTAGCCGCTTTTTAGCGGCCAGCCGCTAAATTTTAAAACAGCTGTAGAGCGGCCAATTTTGCAGCTAGGATGACCAAATTTTAGGACGAACTTTTATTTTTTATAACAAAAAAATTACTTTTTCTGATCATCGCCGAAAAACGGCAAATACCGGAAACCGCCATTTTCGGCGGTTACGGCGGTAAAACGGCGGTTGGCGGCGCAAATTATTATTTTCATCTGTTTATTATTGCTCAAGGATTTACCAAAAAAAATTATAGGTCTCTAGCTGTGATAGAAGCCACGATATTCATGATTTATATCTGTAGTAAAAGCCGGACAAAAATCGGTCATAAAGTCGGTCAGGGAGCGGTCAAACGGTCATAACACCACTTTTCTCAGAAGGTCATTGATTTCTAAGTATTCACCAAAAAAATTATAGGTTTCTACCTTATACACAAAAGTCATAATGTAGAAATTAAGATTTATTTAGAATTTTTCTAATTTTTTTTGCTACCCAACCGACTTTGACCGGACACCACGACCGACACAGACCAGATATCCTAATAAAATCAACTCTTGCCGACGTATAATTACTAAACTTAAAAAGTCATGAAGTTACAGCTCTCCATCTTACCTACAAAAAAAATGAGACTGAAAAAACTAGAGGGGGGGGCTCTTTGAGCCCCCCCCCCCATCTGTAAGGGTTAAGGAGCACAATTAACTATAAAACATCAATGGCAGTCGGACCGCTTTTTAGCAGGTTTTAGGCTATTTTTGTATTTTTCACATTTTTCTCCATATCTTTGGTGTTTATGGTCCAATTTCCAAAAATTTTTCAATTTTAGATATCAAAATAAAATTTCCTGTCATTTCAAGAAAAAAACTATGACGGTCAGACTGCCTTTAAGCAGGTTTTAGGCTATTTTTGTATTTTTCACATTTTTATCGATACCTTTGGTGTTTATGGACCGATTTTCAAAATTTTTTCAGCTATAGATATCAAAATAAAATTTCCTGTCTTTTCAAGAAAACATTAATGGCGGTCAGGCTGCCTTTTTGCAGGTTTTTGGCTGTTTTTATATTTTTCACATTTTTCCTCATATCTTTGGTGTTTATGGTCCGATTTTAATTTTTTTTTAGTTAAAAATATCAAAATTGAATTTCTTGTTGTTTTGAGCATCCAGTATGTAATTTACTTTGACCATCAGTCTGTTAGTCATAGTACTAATATATAAGTATTAAAAAAAATTTAAAAATTTTGAAAAGGTTTCGTGATTTTTCCCCAATATACATGTAATTTTTACAACTAATATTTAAATTCATATACATAATTTTTGTGCTTCGCTACTTATGGATGTTGTCATCCTTGTTTAGATAATTATTGATATTTTGAGCAACAGATAAAATAACCCTTAGTACTTTATATAATAAGACTAACGCTACGCCCCTAGAGGCCTCTCTTTTATAATAAAAGTTTTAAAAAATTTAGAATTTGGATGGTGGAATTTTTTGTGGCAATTTCTCTAAATTTTGGAATTCTGATTCCTTTTACAACAAGGTACAATGTTATAAGAGAAGCATATCTATCATCAAGTCCTAAAATGTAAGTATGTCCTTAAACAGGATTATGTATTTATGCAGTTTTGCAACAAATTTACTTAAAATTTTGTTTATACTTATGCAATGATAATATGCTTTTTCAGTTCTCACACTCTACAAGTGTTAATGTTCGTTTGCCCTTCAATTCATGAGTTTCGCTTTTATTGATGTTGTCATCATTGTTTCTATGACAACAAAATTATATATATAATCGATTTAAAAACTTTTGCTACAAAACTTCGAAGATTTTTTTCTTTTTGTTTAGAACATTTTTTATAAACATTTATTAAAAAAAAACATTGTCATTTTGAATTGGTATCAATGTATTATTACTTGGATGTTGCACCAGATTTTTTGTGTACTCTGATAAAGTAATGCTCGCAGCTGGCTAAAATAACAATGCCCCATCCCCTTCCCTCCTACTCGATTAACGAACAAATTATTAAATAAGGTACATATTAACAAGCTGAATTGACGATAAATTTCCCTGTCAATATATCCACATATATCTTATATCCATTACTCTTTCCAACTGTTCATTTATCCATTTATATTAATTTCGCGTATTTTCGGAGTAATTCAAAATAGGTCAGCTGAATTTGAGTTTCCGATTGTGTACATAGTTTACTTATCCTATCTCAATATATACTACTAGCTAAAAAAGCTTCAAACTTCCAAAAAAATCAAAATTTAAAAAACTAAAATTTGAATGAATAATGTATAAATCGTTTATCGCTTTTCCCTTTCACCGGAGTAGCTAAAAATAGGTTTTGTAATATTTAGGTTATCTGCTGTACAACTTCGGAAATTAGGGAAAAAAATAGGCAATCAATTTTGAGTTGATCACTAACTATTTACTTAATTCCTTACTAGGGGCGTAGCCTCTAGGGGCATTTGTGGATGAGGGAGTTGAATTCGCTAACCCAATTTTTTATATTAAATTTCAATAAGTAGCAAAAGTAAAAAGAAATTTGGGGGTTGGTGGTTTTTTTGTGGGGGGTCAACCATTCCTCCCCCCATTATTTTATATATTAGTTTTTAAAAATTTTAATGGGTGATGTAATCTACGGCGATTTCTCTTGGGAGTGTGATGGTATCCTACCCAAAAATAGTTATAAACGTTCCCAGGACCTTTTAGAATCTAACCTATAAAGGAGAATCATATCAGTTCGGCGGTTACCAAGATCCTTTAGTAAAAACATACAAACAGACAGGAAAACATCTTGTTACTTTATTATAAAGATTTCTGTTTTTGATTTTAGTAGCTTTAATAATTATCAAACAATTTAAATAAACAAAATAAATTATCTATTATTTTTTTGTGGCTTAAAAACTCCTATATTCAATTCAGGGATTTACAGGGATAAGACAATGAAAAATAAATTGATGTACATTTCTTATGAAGATTAATTAGATTACCCCTTATATTAAAGGAATTGGTTGAAAAGTTTTGACATTGCTAGAATGAGCCAGTTGATAATAGTTATTTCTCGCAACGTATTAAAAAACGGCTTCGGCACCTCGGGGCTAAAAAAACTGGTTTTAATCTTATAATTTTACATTCTATATACGCGGAAAGCTGTTTATAATACGATACGAGAAATAACTATTCTACAGTTATTATTCAAAGTCCTGTAAATAGAATGGATATAGAAATATGTGGATATTATGACAGGGGAAAATTGTCGTCAATTTAGGTTGCTAATATGTAACTCATTTATTGGTTAGTTTGTTTCTCAATGGTCAGGTAAGGAGATGCGGTAAAGTCATAAGGGAGAGGGGTATAATTATATTAGCCAGCTAGGAGAAACATTTGATCAGGGTATGCGAGAATCTCATACAATATCCAGGTATTCTATATATCCATTCATCATTGTTATTACTGATTTCTACGGGGAGGGAGGGGACAATGGGCTGTTTATTACACTAGTCCCCAAAGTTTTATAATAACGTTTTCTTATTCGTTGGCTTAACAACTTTAATTGAATGTTGATTTGTTGGTTTCTTAAGTTGAGTGTCTACACATTTCAACCACTAATTGTAATTTACAGTAGGGGTAATATTGTGTATCGTAATTGGAGATGTGTATCAATTTATCGGCCATTGTCTTTTCCCTTTAGATCCCTGCAAGCATCATATGTCTATCAAATTTGATTAGTAGAATCCTGTTTTTTGTTGAGTAAACAATATTTTTAAAATAATATTAATATGTTATAAATCTTATTTGTAGTAGCAAAGCTAATATATAACTTGGATATTATGACTGTAAGTCTATACGTCAAGTGTAAAATTAAGCAGAGATCTTAAGGGATAAGACAATGGTCGATAAATTGATGTATAAAATTTCCCAATCTGTTGATGATAATTTGTACAACCCAATTACAATTTTAGAAAAGTACCAAACGTTTTAAATTAGGGTCGGTCTGTACATTAGCCTGTCCGTCCGTCTGTCCTCTAATTGTTAAATTAACATGTTAGAATTATCCTATTGAATTAAAACTTTGCATGATCATACCTGTAACAATCTATAAATCAAACCAACTTTATAAGCATAACTAGAAAGTTAATTTATTTATTTCCAGTATGGCTTCGAAACCGATTAATATTCGCTGGATTAGAATCGGTTCTAAGCCATACTGAAAAATCATTTAATGTATCGTATTATACACAGTTTTTTTTACAAATATAAAAATGCCTCTAGGGGCACTTTATTTTGTTTTTAAAAACAAAAAGTAAACCCCCCCTACCTTTCCCCAACATAGTTATAAACCTTCCTAGGACCTATGAGAAGCTATATTGTAAAGGAGAACCATATCGGTTCAGCGGTTAGCAAGATCCTTTGGCTCTATTTGTCTGTATGTCTAAAATATTTTAAGAATGAATTATTAAAATCAATAAATCTTCAAACTA
The DNA here is from genome assembly GCF_053477335.1 of Acartia tonsa. NCBI lineage: Eukaryota > Metazoa > Arthropoda > Copepoda > Calanoida > Acartiidae > Acartia > Acartia tonsa. The sequence goes on along the minus strand of NC_137274.1, from coordinate 26,448,819 downwards.
AAATTTATATAAATCTTCCAATTTCAACTGTCCAAGATTTTTTAAAAGCAAAGCTTTTAGGAATGGTCCGTTAGTAGTTAGGTACGATGTAGAAAGCGTGACAACTCTATAATCAGAATGACCGTACGTCTATTTTAACTTTTTTGAGTCATGGAAAGAAAACGAAGTTGCTGGTTTCATCGTATTGTCACAGTTGCTTTTGAAAGGTTATTTTAGGTTAATTTTGGTTAATTAAATGTTAATGATTGCCGCGCATGGTTAGAAAATATGCCCCGCAGGGCTAGAGCCCCTCACAGGGACTAGAAATAGTAGAAAAATTACTGTGAAAATACGACGAAACCCGCAACTTCGTTTTCTTTCCATGATCCACTTTTTAAATATCAAATTGTTATGTGATATAATTTTCGGATTTGTCTGATTTTAGGAATACTGATTCAGAGAGGACAACAAAGAACAATGTTATAAGCAAAGCATCTCTATAATCAAGTGCACAAATGTTATGTTTTTAAACATTATCCAGTTTTTCAACAAATTAACTTAACATTTTGTTTCGACTCTAATACATTTATATTCTGATTATTCAGTTCTGACACCATATAAGTGTTAATGTCTGTTTGTCCTACAGTTTCAGTGATTCGCTTTTATGGATGTTGTCATCCTTGTTTAGTAAACCAATATAGGGTTATTTTTCAAAACGTAGGATACCAATTTAATTTACAGTCCAATGTCCCCTCTCTCCCTGAAAATTAGGCTATTAGAAATACCGCGATGCTTTTCTTAAATTAGGGTAGGTCCGTACATTAGCCTGTCCGTCTGTCTGTCCGTAATAGATAGCTCTGATTGTTAAATTAGCATGTTAGAATTATCCTATTGAATTAAAACTTTGCATGATTATTCCTACAGCAATTTAGAATTCAAAGCAACTTTATAAGCATTACTAGAGGTTAGAAATAGTAAAAAAATTACTGCGAAAATACGACGAAACCCGCAACTTGGTTTTCTTTCCATGATCCACTTTTTAAACATCAAATTGTTATGTGATAAAATTTTCGGATTTGTCTGATTTTAGGAATACTGATTCCTAGGACAACAAAGTACAATGTTATAAGCAAAGCATCTCTATAATGTATTTAAACATTATCCAGTTTTTCAACAAATTTACTTAATATTTTGCTTCGACTCTAATATATTTATATTCTGATTATTCAGTTCTGACACTATACAAGTGTTAATGTTCGTTTGTCCTATTGTTTCAGAGCTTCGCTTTTATGGATGTTGTCATCCTTGTTTTAAGAATGAGTTATTACAAATATTTAAAAATCTTCAAACTAAATTTCAGAAATCTTCCAATTTAAACTGTTCAAACAATAAATTATTATTCCAAATTATTTGATTTGGGATAGATTTATCATATAAAAGAAAAAGATGTTGTCTTTTTGGTAATAAGTACAGAATTGCTACGCTTTCTTGATTGTACCTAGCTGTTACAGGAATCATTATATCAAGTCAACATGGCAATTTTTGGACCTATTCGTTCAACGTAAAATATTTCTAAACATATATAAACTTTAAAAGCTGCTAACTGCCAAACGTTGAAATATACATATAGATTATGCTCGAACAAAATTTTAACTTATGACAAAAGAAGGCATTGAATTAGTCTTCAATAGTCATTTTTCAATAATGCTCAGTTATCTCGCAGTTCACATAAATGCGCGAAAAAGAGTTATTTTATGTGCTTTTCTCTTGTAAAGATTTTCCTGTGCTTCATTGGATTATGGCTATTCCAGATTATTTATAGGCCTTCTAATGTCGCTAAAAAAGATATGACAAGAATGTTCTGCCCTTTGGCAGTCTTCAGACCTTTTAAAGTTCATAGATTTTTGGAGATAATCGTTACTAGGAACATTTTGCCGTGAACTGCACTAGATCCTAGAGAGAGATTGGACAATGGGTTGTTTATTTCACTAGTCCCCAAAGTTTTTTAATGAATATGATTAAAGTCCCTTAACAGATTATTGCGTCATATGAT
>NC_137274.1:26388354-26446687 GCF_053477335.1 Acartia tonsa | reverse complement strand
GTCAGAACTTAATAACAAGAATATTAACTTTTATGCCTAAAAAATTGTATTAAATGAGGTTAAAAATATTATATACAGAACACTGTTTAATGACATACTAACAATTTAGGACTTGATTATGGAGATACTTAGCTTTAAATATTATACCTTGTTGTTATAGGATGAATAGGATAAAAATATCATACAAAAAAGTTGTCAAAAAATTTAAAAATCTGCATTGTTTCATTGGAATTTCTGGTAATAATTATAGAGTTGCTATCCTTTACAAATCTTACCTAAATAACACGGTACACCAACAAACCTCCTAATACGACAAACGTCCTAATGCGACAAACGTCCTAATGCGACAAACCTCCTAAACAACAAACTTCCTAGACGACAAACGTCCCAAACGTCCTAATGCGACATCTCTTTAGTAAAACGTCCTAAAATTTTTTAAAAATTATGAAATAAAAAAAAATCTTCCAAATTTAAGGACAAAATCCTCTAATCATAAGATTAAAACCAGTTTTTTTTAGCTCGGGGCTTTAATCTCATAAATGTACGTTTAATATCTGCGAAAAGCTGTTTATGGAGTAGCTTTACTACTAAAGTTAAAATAAAGTTTGAATTTTTTGTTTATGAAGTATACTTCTTATCAAGTTAGCTAGAATTATCTCATTTAATACCTATATTTGCAACAACTTTTGTTTATTAGAATCTTCAAATTTTTAACATTTACAAAACGGCCTGCTTAATTGCTTCAAGATCCATGTCAGAAATGTACGTGACAGACTAATGTACAAAGGACGTAGACCGACCCTAATTACAGAAAAGCTTATCTTTTAAAACACTTCTTTTGCATAAAGTTAATTTTATTTTGGACGGCTTCATTATAAGCAAAATTACAAATATTAAATTTATAATACAAATTTTCTATCTCTAAGATACAAATGAAAAATATACAAAAATGCAGGGCTCTAAAGGGATAAGACAATGGCCGATTAACTGATGTACAATCCCAATGATGATACATAAAATTACCCTTTCTGTAGATTATAATTAGTGGTTGATACCTTTGGAACACTAAATTTAATGCAACAACCAATCAAAATTCAATATAAGTCTTCAAAGAAAACATTATTCTAAAACTTTGGGGACTAGTGTAATTAACAGCTCAATGTCCCCTCCCTCCCTGCAGATTTCTAAACTTTTTTGAGGACAATTTTAGAAGATTTTTAAATTTGAAACTAAGTTTATATAAGTTTTGACTAAGGTATAATTTATGAAACACTATTAAAATTATCGTATAAAAATCACAACATACTATTTTAAAAATCAATACGACAAATTCTATAAAATTTTCTTGCCTATTAATTCAGAGAGAGAGAGAGAGGGGCCAATGGTCTGTTTATTACACCAGTCCCCAAAGTTTCAATGTTGAGTGTTAAAACTATTCAACCAATAATTTTGATTTACTAAAGGGGTAATTCTGTGTAACATCATTGGGGATGTAAATTGATTTATCAGCCATTGTCTTATCCCTTTAGATTCCTGATACAAAACGCTACCTCCGCCAATGTCTGAGAAACTGGCGAGCAACATGGACTATTAATGGTTGAATATCCCAAATGAAAATAAACAAAATTATCCCTACTATAGATTAAAATAAAAGGTTTACATGTTTGGATACTACTAGTATGAAATTCAATAAAAGTACCCAAAGTTTTTAAAACAACAAGTTGGATACTATTGATATAAAACCTTGGGTACCAGTGTAATTTACATTTCATTGTCGCCTATCTAAAATGCTTCAACTCCAAATTAGTGGATTTTTTTTCACTATTAAAAAGATAATATGCAAAATTATTTTTATTTAAAAAGTAAAATAAAATCAAAAATTTAAAACTAAGGTCTCAACATCTAAAAATGGTTTTAGCGCATTTTTCTTATGCTCAAAGCGTCTACCCTTTGCAAGAACGGCTACAAAACGCTTCAAAGTTGAGCTAAAAATTGATAGAGATACTATTGGGGACATGTACTAGAAAATTTTAATGTTTGAAGGCCATGTCTAAAAAGGGGTAAAATTGCTTTAAAAAGTTTTCATAAAAAAACACACTGTATCACATATGAATAAATCAACTTTTTAATTGGTCAATTATTGGTCACATAGTTAAATATTCATCTTTTATTGGTTGATTAATAATCATATGATTAAATAAACTCTTCCTATTGGTTGATTAATAATCATATTATTAAATAAACTCATTTCATTGGTCAAAGGATTGTCATGTTGTTAACAACTCTTCTGTGATTGGTTCAATTTGGTCACATGTTCAAAATCCTCTTATCCAATTGGCTAATTAAATTTCATTATGATTAAGAAAATCACTTCCTATTGGTTGATTAATAATCATATGATTAAATAAACTCATTTCAATGGTCAAAGGATTGTCATGTTGTTAACAACTCTTCTGTTATTGGTTCAATTTGGTCACATGTTCAAAATCCTCTTATCCAATTGGCTAAATAATTTTCATAAGACAAATAAACTCTTCCTATTGGTTGATTAATAACCATATGGTTAAATAAACTCATTTCATTGGTCAAAGGATTGTCATGTTGTTAACAACTCTTCTGTGATTGGTTCAATTTGGTCACATGTTCAAATAAACTCTTTCTATTGGTTGATTAATTTTCATTGGACAATTAATGGTCACATGATCAAATTCGCTTCTCTGATTGGCTATTAAATTTACATACTACAATATAAACTCTTTCTATTGGTTGATTTATGAACAAATAAAATCTTTTCATTGGACAAATAATAGTTATGCAATATAAGCTACGATTGATGAATCTCAAATTGCTAAAATCTCAACTTTTCAATACCCAAGTAATGTGCAGTAATAATATCAACATAAGGCTCTGCACATACAGGAAGGGAGAAGACAATAGGCTGTGTATTACTCTAGTCCCCAAAGTTTTATAGTAACGTTTTCTTATACGTTAGCATAACAACTTTAGGGACTTTGATTTTGATTGGTTGGTTCATGATTAAGTTGAATGTTCAAAGGTGCAATAGTGCAATAAACAGCCTAATGTCCCCTTTCTCCCTGCGATTTATATTCTTTTATTTTTATGTAAATTCAGCTATTTTCAATATCAGATTATTCTATGAATGCTTTATTTTAGAAATAGCTATTTATCGCATTATATTATTGCAAAATCTTGCAAAATATAGCTTTTCTGTGCGTAACATAGCAACTAGATTCTTCAAGGTTTTCATGGTTGTTCATCAATCATCTTGGTCACTCTCAATTAGTTTATGAAGGACTTCCAGCGCTTGCTCAACCTTTTTCAAGTTTCTCAAGGTGCCTAAACAAAATAATAGATATTTGTCCCATCATTGTACTATGGACACACGGCTTTCAGCGGATAGTAAAATGAAAAATAACATTAAAAAAATGAGATTAAAATAAGATTTTTAGCCCCATGGCGCCAGAAGCCCAGGTTAACAAAATATTAATTTTATTATTTTTATTTTGATATTCATGGAAAATTGTAAGCAATATTATTTTAGAGTATGTCTGAGAAGTGGTTCTAATCCACTGGATAATAATCGGTTTCAAAACCATACTGGAAAATAACAACTATAAAAAGGAGGTTATTATGACATACAATTAATCTTCTTCATTGGGGATGCACATTGCACATCAATCTATCAGCCATTGTCTTATCCCTTTAGTTTTATAGTTATATATCGCTTTGTATTAAACACCGCTTTCCAGTAGTATGACAGGAGAACCGGTTTTAGTCCAGCGAATACCTGACAATTCTCTGGAGGTTTTCTTTGCTGGACTGCAGGGCAGGTCCACATCTTCTAACAGGTATAATACTGTCTCCAGAGTTGTAGCCTAGATACAGAATGGGAATATATTTCAAAGCATGGGAAATTTATATAGAGCGTGGGAATTTATTATAAAGCGTGGGGAATGTGATGGATTGTGTTGGAATATATTATACAGCATGGAAAATGTGATGGTGTGTGTGGGAATATATTATACAGCGTGGGAAATGTGATGGAGTGTGTGGGCATATATTATACAGTGTGGAAAATGTAATTGTGTGTGTAGGAATATATTATACAGTGTGGGATATTTATATAGAGCAAGGGAATATATTATAAAGTCTGTAAATTTTTTTTATGTTCGATCATGTATTTGGCTAAAACTCTGTCAAACCCGAGATACTGAAACAGTTCCTTTATAAGGCAAAATATTCATTTTTGTATTATCTTAACAATCAGACAGACAAACAGACAGACAGACAAACAACTGAGAGAAAGCAGACAGACAGACAAAAAACTGCTAGATAGACAAACAGACAGATAGACAAACAGATAAAAAAAGACAAACAGACATACTGACAAACAAACAAACATACTGCCAGACAGACAGATAGATATATAAGCAGACAGACCAACAGTCACACAGACAGATAGATAGACAGACAGACAGATATATCGACAGACAGACGATGATAAAGACATAGTGACAGACAAATAGACAGACAGTGACAGAGAGATGAAAAGATACAGAAAGTCATATCAAAAGATAAAGACAGATAAACAGACAGACACAACTACTGCTAGATAGACAGACAGACTGATAGATAGACAGACAGACTGATAAATAGACAGACAGACTGATAGATAGATAGACAGACAGATAGATAGATATATACTAACCTGATCTTCATCTGCTGGTGGAAAAGTAAGCCCAGCTCGCTTCAGTATTGACTAAAATGATAACATTTATCTTAACTGTTTAAACATTTCAACCACTATTTTAAAAATCTACAAAAGGGTTGATTTTGTGTGTCATCATTAAGCATGAATTGACTAAAATCATAAAATTTATCTTAAGTGTTTAAACGTTTCAACCACTATTTTAAATCTAGATTTTCTAGATAATCATATAAAAATCGAAGGAAAATCCTGCCCTTACAAGCTAGCTGAGGTTGTTAGATCTTATTTATTAAAAGATAAAGAGGGGACAATGGGTTGTTTATTGCACTAGTCCTCAAGGTTTTACAATAACATATTCTTATTCATTAGCTTTGGAGACTTTTACTGACTTTTGATTGGTTCTTTTATTAAGTTGAGTGTTCAAACGTTTTAACCACAAATTGTCATCTACAGGAGGGGTAATCATCAAAGGGAATGTACATCAATTTATCAGCCATTGTCTTTTCCCTTCAGATCCCTCAGTTTTATATACTTATTTATAGCATCGTATTAAAGACATCTTGCTGCGGATATTATGCCGATGGTATGACTGAGAACCGGTTCTAATCCAGCGGATATTAATCGGTTTTACTTTATTTCCTTACCTGTGTGTTATTGCATAATTTGCTTGATACTGAATAAATTGTTGAAATGACTAGATTATCCAGCGCCTCCAATCTTGATCTTGATCTAAATATTTTAGAGCGTTGGAAATTATTATAGATTGTGGGAATATAGGGCGTGGGAAAATATTGAAGAGTGTGGGAAATATTATAGTGCGTGGGAAAATATTATAGAGTATAGGAAAATATTATAGGGCATGGGAAAATATTTTAGAGTGTGGGAAATATTATAGAGGGTGGGAAAATATTAAAGAGGGTGGGAAAATATTATAAAGCATGGGAAAATCTATAGAGCACGGGAAAATCTTATAGAGTGTGGAAAAGTATTATAGAGCATGGGAAAATATTATTGAGCATGGGAAAAAATTATAGAGCGTGGGAAGGGGAAGGTTTCAGTGACAAGGACCTGATGGATCTATGCGAGCTGGATGGATAGATAATATAGAGCGTGTGAAAATATTATAGAGCATGTGAAAATATTATACATACCTAGAAGGAGAAGGTTTTGGTGACAAGGACCTATTATAGATGGATCTATGTGAGCTGGATGGATAGATGGGCATGATCAACTCATCTTCGTCCAAATAATAATGCCGTGGCACTCCTTCAGCCTAAAGGAACAAGAATAGTTATTTCCAGTATGGCTTTGAAAACAATTAATATTCGGTGGATTATAACCGGTTCTCAATGATACTGAAAAATTATGTATAGCATCAAATTACAGATAATTTTCATAATACAGTGAATAAATGACATCAACATCTTTAGTGTCAGGCCAAGATTCAAACCTATCACCTTCTTGACAATGCGCGGATATGCTACATGTTGAGCCACGGTCATGGGTGTGCTTAATACTAACAATGGATGAATCACAACTGAAACGATAACCTCCATATTCTTATCTATACAACATAGTAGCAGTAGGAACTGTTTTAACATCTTTAGTTTTGACGTGGTATCGAGCTGAGATTCGAACCTATCACCTCATCCAGAGCCATAATCCTTGGTGCTCTTGTCTTTACAACATTGCAGCAGTAGGAACTGCTTTTAACGTCTTTACTTATGACACTTTACATCAGGCCAAGATTCGAACCTATCACCTCCCCAACAATGAGCTGATGCACTACGTATTGAGCCACAGTCGCGGGTATGCCAAATACTTACATTAGATGAATCACATCCGGAACCATAATCCTCGGTGCTCTCATCTTCACTTGTGTTCCCGCGCATTCCACCACGTGGTGCAAAATCATCCGGATGTGTGCCCTGCGCAGTCATATGGATATTTTCTCATATTCATTCGAAATTGATTAATATCAGGTGGATTAGAAGCGGTTCTAAGCAATACTGCGGAGAGCGTCATTCATTACGGTGACTTAATTTGGGACACCTGCCATACTCAGCGAGGGTGAGGTAATAATGAGTAGCTCTCATGAGATAGCGGGTCAAGTTGTAATGTGCTTGAATGTGGAGCTTGATAGCCCAAGTGACTACACAAAAGTGTCTCAGCCTACTCCATGACTACTTAGATTCAAACCCTAAGAGACTATGGCTAATCAATGCTGAAAAATTATGAACAGCATCATATTCTATTTATTTTTCTATGAATATAACAATGAACAAATCATAAGATTAATACCATGTTTTGACCATGCCTTCGGCATCTTGGGGTTAAAAAAACTGGTTTACTCTTATAATTGTACATTTTTATATCTGCAGAAAGCTGCCAAGAATGACAAGAAGCAAATTAGCTCAGCTAAGGTCAGGGTACAGCCCATTCCTACAATCTTTTTTATTGAATTGACTCCAAATGTACAGATTGTAACCTCGAGGACCACACCACTGTACATCTTTTTAATTGCCCGACAAAACCTACTAGGTTAACCTCCATCAATCTATGGACGAAGCCCAAAAAATGTGCGGAATTCCTTGATATACTGTATAAAGAATCTAGCTCCTGACGGCTAACAACAACAACAACCATGTGGCAACTAGTGTGAATGGTATCGCTCAATTTGTCGTATCATGAAGATGTAAGGATTGCATTAAGTTAAAGATTGTAGTGGGAGGAGAGTATCCCGCCCCAATTCTCAGATTTTAAAAGAATATTCAAAATATATATATCTTTTAGGTGGAGGGATGGGGTTCATTTTTTCTAGTCGTTAATAATTTGTTTAATGGTTATACTGGAAAAACATTTATTAATTATGCCATAAACCATAAAAAAATATCCATCAAATTTCCTGTAAACTGTACATACGCAATTGATGATGGTCTGACTCTCCGCTATTTCCGTTGCTGGCCCCACGCATGCGTATATTCTCATAATGGAACGAGGCACTGCGCTGCATGGGAGGTGGTTGTTCACTTGTTGAAGCCACGTGGTGTGAGCCCCGACTTCCGGCGCCACCGTGAATCAAGCTTTGGCTCATTTCCTGTAACAATAAAATTTGAAATTAGTAAATAGTTGAGCATGACTTGTTGAAGCAAGGGGTGTACACCACAACTTCAAGCTATGTGAAGCTCTGACTCATTTCCTGAATACAAATCATCACCTGGATGTATTACCTTGTACGTCCATCAACCCAGGATAACTAAGGGGAGCAAAATATCTCCTTTTCCATCCAAACACCCAGGGTATTATGTTATGTAACACCCAAAAGACAACCAACTCTTGTATTGCCCCTCCTTTGTCTGAAAAGTCTTAACTGTGCAAAGTAATGAGTTGCACCTGTTTTGGGCCAAGGCATTGCTTGCTCCTACTAGATTCAAACCTCCCCAATGACAAGTGGATGCACTACATGTTGAGCCATGGTCGTGAGTTTTTTTTTTATAGAAATTATTATTGCATTGTTTTCACAACTCAAACCTGACACTTTAATGCAAAAGACCCAATAGCTAAGATTGAGGTTTAAAAGTCTCTACCTGAATTCTTTTATGTTGAATAGAACCAGCTTGTTGGTGCTGAGGGGTTGGGAATGGAGCATAATGTGTGAGAAAAAATTATAGAGTGTGGGAAAATATTATAGAGTGTGGGAAAATATTATATAGCGTGAGAAAATATTATAGATTGTGGGAAAATATTACAGAGTGTGGGAAAATATTATAAAGTTGTGTACCTGAATTCTTTTATGTTGAATAGACCCGGTCTGTTGGTGATGGGGGGTTGGTGAGGGAGCATAGGCATTCCGAGGACTTCTCGCAAATCTGCCACCGTTGTTTTCGTTGGTGCCTGAAAACCTTCCGCCGCCACTATCGCTTTCTCCACCACTTGACCTGTGAGAGCCGATTAACGAGGAGTTACCAATGCTACGATCGCAGTTGGCGCTATTTCCGTTTTCACGGATAGTGCTGTTGCCACTGCCATTTCGGATACCAGCAGCGCTTGCAGTGGCGGATTTTAGCGGGTCGTAGTTTTTCCGCCGTTTCCACGCTTGGAATTCTGCCTCCTAGCAAAATATACAAGTAGATAGATAGATAGATAGATAAATAGCAAGATAGATAGATAAGTTGATAATTAGGTATACATTTTAAGATGAGTTGAAAGCTAGGTAGATAATAAGTAGATAGCTAGACAAATAAGTAAACAGTTAGATAGATAAGTAGATAGATAGATACATAAGTAGATACCTTGTAAAACAAGATATCTAAGTTGATAGATAAGTAGATAGCTAGACAAATAAGTAAATAGTTCAATAGATAAGTAGATAGTCAGATATATTAGTAGCTGACTAGAAATATGAGTAGATAGTTAGATAGATTGATAAGTAAATAGCTAGATAGATAGGTAGATAGCTAGATAGATAGGTTGATAGTTAGATATATAAGTAGATAGTTAGATAGATAAGTAGATAGTTAGATAGATAAGTAGATATTTATATATATATGTAGATAGCTATATAATAAGTAGATAGTTAGATAGATAAGTAGTTTGGTAGATTGATAAGTAGATAATTAGATATATATATAGATAGTTAGATAGATAAGTAGATAGTTAGATAGATAAGTAGATAGTTAGATAGATAAGTATATAGCTAAATTGATAGATAAGTAGATAGTTAGATAGATAAGTAGATAGCTAGATAGATAGGTAGATAGCTAGATAGATAAGTAGATAGTAAGTTATTTAAGTAGATAGCTATTTAATAAGTAGATAGTTAGATAAGTGAATGGCTTTGATTGGTTGGTTTAATAGGTTGAGTATACAAACGTTTCAACCACTATTTGTAATTAACAGAAGGGATAAATTTGTATATTATTAATGGGGATTTACACCAATTTGTCGGGCATTGCTTTATCCCATTAGATCCCTCAGTTTTATATATTTATTTAAAGCAAAGTATTTTATACAGCTTTCCGCGGATATTATGCGGATAGTATGACTGAGAACCGGTTCTAATACAGCGGATATTACCTTGGAAGTTAAGCACGAACTACTTCTGCTGTTTTGTTTGTCTGTCGCCAATAATTTACTAAAAATAATTTTAAAAATATTTTAAACAATTAAATCACGAATCACGAATCATGAAACCTCAAAAGAATACCTAATGTTTAATAAATCTTTTAAAGCATGACCGAGAGACAGACGGACAAAACAATGTATAGTTTAGATACGCATATATGTCTTAGGATTCTTCACTAAATATTTCAGATGTCTATCTTAAATAGTAGCTGAGTTAATCCCATTTCCCCCACAGCGTTACGGACTAACGGACAGACAAAGTGAAATATAAAGTAGCTTGACTACTAAAAATGTTTTTATCAGTCTATCTGTCTGTCTATCTATGTCATATGTTCATCTATCTGCCTGTCTGTCTGTCTGTCTGTCTGACTGTCTGTCTGTCTGTCTGTCTGACTGTCATTCTGTCAATTTGTATATTTTTAAGTTTATCAATCTATCAAGTACTACTATCAATCAATCTACATCTATGTATCTATCTATCCATCTATCTACCAAATTATCTATCTGTCTGTCTGTCTGTCTGTCTGTCTGTCATTCTGTCTGTCTGTCTGTCTGTCTGTCTGTCTGTCTATCTATCTATCTATTTATCTATTTATCTATCTATCTATCTATCTATCTATCTATCTATCTATCTATCTATCTATCTATCTATCTATCTATCTATCTATCTATCTATCTATCTATCTATCTATCTATCTATCTATCTATCTATCTATCTATCTATCTATCTATCTATCTATCTATCTATCTATCTATCTATCTATCTATCTATCTATCTATCTATCTATCTATCTATCTATCTATCTATCTATCTATCTATCTATCTATCTATCTATCTATCTATCTTTACCTCTGTGGTTTATTAGCAGGTTTAGAACTAACAACTCCTGGCCTCGAAATTGCTAAAATAAAAATAAGATTATCATTCATTGTCTTATTCCTTAAAATCCCTGCTCCTATCCTTATACTAAAGTAACAGGATGTTTGTGTGTTTTGTTTGTGCAAAGGATCTCGCTAACCGCTGAACCGATCGGGTTCTTCTTAACAGGGTAGATTCCAATAGGGCCCAGGAAGATTTATAACTATTTTGGGGGAGGGTACCACAACCCTCCCTAGAGAAATCATTTTTTTTTTAATTTCTCGATTTTAGAAAGAGAGTTCAACGCAACATAAACGTCAAACGCAACATAGCAATATTTTAAATATTAAAAATAATTAAGTGCAACTAGAGGCCTCCAGGGGCGTAGCCGCTAGTGTATTATAAACACAATTAATCAAGAATAAACAAGGTTGACAACATCCACAAAAGCGAAACTCAGGAAAGGTAGGACAAACGAACATTAACACTTGTGTAGAGTGTCAGAACTGAATATACAAAATATAAAGTTTTGACAAAATTATTTTTACGTAAATTTGTTGCTATTCTTAACACACATAATACTGTTTAATGACATACTGACATTTTTAAGACTTGATTATAGAGATGCTTTGTTCATAAAATTGTATCTTATTGTAATAAGAATCAGTAATAAAAAAATCAGATGAATCTGATTATATCTGATTATATCACATAAAAAATTGTTATTAAAAAAGTTAAAAAATAACATATTTAAAATGGAATTAAGGACTTACTGGTGACGATTATGGACTTGTTATGCTTTCTAAATCGTACTTTACTACTACAGGAATCATCATGCAAAGTTTGACATCGATAGGACAATTCTAACATGCCTAATTTAACGAAAAAAGCTATCCGTTACGGACGGACGGACGGACTCTAATAATAGCTTCACTTTTAAAAACTAAATATATAAATTTACTATAGTACCCAAAGTATTATAACAGCATCTTATTAGACATTGGGGACTAAAATTACCGTGGTACCCAAAGTATTATAACAGCATCTCATTAGACATTGGGGACTGTAAATTACTGTGGTACCCAAAGTATTATAACAGTATCTAATTGGACATTGGGTACTGTACATTTCTACGGTACCCAAAGTATTAAAAGACTGTAAATACCAACCTTTAAGTTTATGAGGGTTCCCCCTCATACTGAACCTGCCCCCATCCCCCCTGTTTAGGGAGGAGGGGTGTCTCCCAACCTCCCCCCGGCTAAAATATCCGCTGCTGTCGGAGCTGGCGGATTTTGCACTGCCCCTCTCCTCATATCTAGATAGATAGATAGATAGATAGATAGATAGATAGATAGATAGATAGATAGATATGTAGATAGACAGATAGACATACATACAAATAGATAGACAAACAGACAGATAGATAAATAGATAGACAGACAGATACTAACTTGATACCTTCTCTAGGTAACCACCCGATGCGAGAGACAGACAGACAGATAGATAGACAGATAGATAATATTCTACATATACTAACTTGATATCCTCTCTAGGTGACCTCCTAATGATAGAGGGATAAATAGACAAATGGATAGATAGATAGACAAACAGACAGACAGATAGATAGATATATAGACAAATAGATAGAGACGAAGCACAATCTGTACTACTTTGGATTCCTGTGACGTCATAAAAATGAGGGATTATCCATCTCTTTTTTAAGGGTATTCTTTCCCACTTCTCCTCTCATCCCCCTCATTTTTATGACGTCACAGGAATCCAAAGTAGGACAGATTGGACTTCATCATAGATAGATAGATACATGTGAATAGATAGATAGATACTAACTTGATATCCTCTCTAGGTGACCTCCCAATACTTGAACTAGAACTTTTTCTTCCAGAAACCGGTTCTTTCTTTCGTCCTGAAATTCATAGATAGATAGATAGATAAATACTTAGATATATAGATAGATAGATAGATACATAAATAGATATAAAGATATATAGATAGAAACTGGTTCTTTCTTACGTCCTAAAATTTATTGATAGATAGATACTTAGATAGATAGATAGAAACTGATTCTTTCTTACGTCTTGATAAGACATTGGGCGATAAATTGATGTACATCCCAAATTATGATACACAAAATTACCCCTTCTGTAGATTCAAGGTTAAAACGTTTGAACAATCAAGTTAAAGAACCAACCAATCAAAATTAGCAATAGTCCCCAAAGTTTTTAAGCCAACGAATAAACTAACGATCAGTGGCGTGCGAAGCACTTTGTCTAGGGGGGGCATTTTGAAGATTTTGTAAAATTTTGCCCCCCCCCTAAATCAAAGTGCCCCGGGGGGCACTTTGCTTTAGGGGGGGGCATTTTGATTATATATAGTAATTTTAAATAAGGGCGTTGTAAGGGGTGGGATTATTTGATTATGGGCCTTCTACTCTTATCCCTTCTTCCCCATCCCTTCCCCCATTACTATTTCCCATTTATATCCCCCATCTCTCCCCCCCCCCCCATCTCTTCTCCCCCATCCCTTCTCCCCACCCTGCAATGACCCCCCACCACAAAACATTTTTACCCCCCCCCCAAAATAAAAAGCTTGGATGCCCCTGGGTGGAAGGGGATGTTATAAAATCTCAGCAGGAAGGATGAATAACCCCATTAAAAAAAATTTAGGGGGGGGGGAGATAAAAACACTCATTTTGGAAATAATTTACCAAAAACTAACCTAATATGTAAAACTGGTTGTAAATATTTCTTTATTGTATGACAACAAGGATGACAACATCTTTAAGTAGCAAAGCACAAAAAATCATTAATAAGAATACAGACAAGTAGATTTAAAGAGCATCTGTTGAAATAAATATATACTTTAGGTAGAAAAAATATCCTGTTTCCTGTATGTTGTGTGATGACAGTCAAAGTAAATTACATACTGGATGCTCGAAACAGCAAGAAATTTAATTTTTTTTAAATATTATAATCCACAAAAAAATTTATCCTACCATAAAAACCAATGATATAAAGAACTATGTAAAAAATAAAAAAAATTACTCATCCTTTCATCTACAGATATAAAAATCTCTTAGAAATATGGAAAACTTTGGGGTATAGTCTCTTTTGTGGCAACGCCTCTTAAGGGGCATTTCGTCGTATTTTCATAGTAGCTTTTAATAATTTATTAAGGTCAAGTTAGGTCAGGTGATTTCCCCGCAGGGTTAGGCAATTGGCCCGCAGGAGCTATACATAGGGGAAAAGCTACTGTGAAAATACAACGAAATGCACCTTTAGAGGCAATGTCACAAAAGGGACTATACCCGAAATTTAAAAGATACAAAAATAGCCAAAAACGTCCTTAAAAGCAGTCCGACCTCCATGAATTTTTAATAGTTAATTATACTCCATAATGATGGGAATGTTAACATTAAGTTTTAGCCTTCTATCTTTAATTGCAGTTGAAAAAGTTACATTTCCCCCTTAGCATTACGTACTGACAGCCATAGTGAATTATAGAGAAGCTAAAAAGTTATATCAACATATCCTACCCTCTTTAAATGGCACTTTAAAACTCTGTTAATTTTTCATTAAGTGGTGTTTCCAAGTAAGGGCGGTGCGTGAAGCGCACCTAAAAATATTTACTCCCCCTTTGAACTAAAATCAAATCAGGACAACAAGAGTGGCGTATTTTATCAAGTTAGGAATATAGAGTGTAGTTAGTTTTAAGGGTTTTTAATGAAAATTGCCATAAAAAAATATGTCTTTTTGTAAGGGTATGTACACAAAAAAAAATGATAAACTTATCCTGAAAATAATATGACATCATATATAGTTATTCATTTAGACAAGGCTTAGATAAATATCAATGCTGTTTCTTTTTTATATAAAATAACTTTTTGATTAAATATTTTTTGTTTACAAATATTTTTATAGAAATAAAAACAAAATATACAATGTGATAAAAAGCAGAAACCATTTGGAAGGGCGCGAAGCGCAAATTTTTTTCTTCAAATATTTCTTTCTTATTCGTTGGCTCAACAACTTTGGGGACTTTAATGGAATTTTGATTGGTTGGTTAATTAAGTCGAGTTTCCATACATTTCATCCACTAATTGTAATCTATATAAGGGGTAATTTCTTGTATCATCATTGGAGATGTACAAAATTTCTTTGGTAAAAAGTTTATATTATACAAAATAAAATACTTCCTATTACCAGGTTTGTTATGTTCAGTGAAAAAAGATTATAACCTAATTTCTACACTAATTAAAAAATTTGGTAAGGTTAAATGAATAGTAACTGTCTGTTTGATTTTGAGTATTTCTTGATCTTTTTTTTGGAAACTGGGATAGTTTTGCTTTTTGTAGGGTAGGGGGCAAAAAGGGGCATTTTTGTTGACCAGGAGGGGGCAAAATGGGGCATTTTTCAACTTTTAGGGGGGGGGCATGGGGGGCGGTTGCTAGGGGGGGGGGGGCGTTTTGGTCGCTAGGGGGGGGGGGGCGATTGCCCCAAATGCCCCCTTCGGTTCGCACGCCACTGCTAACGATATTATAAAACTTTGGGGACTAGTCTAATAAACAGTCATTGGTCAATTAGTATGTATACTGGCCTGTCATTGGTCAATGAATATATCAATTAATTAATCAGAGGATCATATTTTTTTCAAGGTATTGCAAAACCGATTGATATCCGCTGGATTAGAACCGGTTCACAGTCATACTATCCGCATAATATCCGCGGAAAGCTGTCTATAATACGATGGTATTACCTGAAGCTATAAGAGGATCATAATTTTTCCCAGGCATAGTTAAACCGATTAGTATCCGGTGGATTAGAACCGGTTCTTAGTCCTACACTATCCGCATAATATCCGCGGAAAGCTGTCTATAATACGATGCTATTACCTGAAGCAATCAGAGGATCATATTTTTTTTCAAGTTATAGCAAAACCGATTGATATCCGCTGGATTAGAACCGGTTCACAGTCATACTATCCGCATAATATCCGCGGAAAGTTGTCTATAATACGATGCTATTACCTGAAGCTATCAGAGGATCATAATTTTTTCTCCGCTCCCATGCTTCTTTAGCGCTCACTCCATCATTACTAAAATATTGAAACCGATTAATATCCGGTGGATTAGAACCGGTTTTCAGCCATACTATCCGCATAATATTTGCGGAAAGACGTTTATAATACTTCTAATTCCGATTCTTTAGCGCTGACTCCGTCATTACTAAAATATTGAAACCGATTAATATCCGGTGGATTAGAACTGGCTCTCAGCCATACTATCCGCGGATAATGTTCGCGGAAAGCTGTCTATAATACGAAGAGATAAACAACTATAAAAATCAGGGATATAAAGGGATAAGACAATGGCTGATAAATTGAAATCGTATTGTATTATTATACAATTTTCTACGAATATAAAAATATACAATCATAATATAAAACCTTTCTTTCGTAATCTCATTTTTATATCCGCAGAAAGCTGTTTATGATACGATGCAATAAATAACTATTTCTTAACTTTACAACTTTGGGGACTTTTGATGGAATTTCAATGGTTGGTTCATAAATTTGAGTGTCCAAACATTTCAACCACTATTATAGTCTACAAAAGGGGTAATTTTATGTATCATTATTGGTGATGTACAATAATTTTTATCGGCCATTGTCTTATCCCTCTAGATCCCTGCGTATTGACGATAGTACGTATAGACATACCTACATAGTTATAGAGTAGATTTATAGAAAACAAGGATGACAACATCCATAAAAGCGAAGCACTGAACGGTAGGACAAACGGACATTAACACTTGTGAATGTCAGACTGAATAATCATAATATAAATGTATAAGAGCCAAAGCAAAATTGTAAGTAAATTTGTTGAAAAACTGCTTGATACAGGATAATATTTATGGACATACTTACATTTTTAGGACTTGATTATAGAGTTGCTTCGCTTATAACATTATACTTTGTTCTCCCAGTAATCAATATACCAAAAATCAGAACAATCGGATGATTAGATCACACAAAAAGGTGGGGGGTTAAAGTGACACTTTTTAAAACCAAAACTAAAAGTCAAAGGAACTCAACTAAAAAAAAGAGTTACAGGTCTGACATTTTGCATGGCAGTTGCTTTAAAGGGGAACAATATGGAACTGTGAAGAAACGGCGGCGCAACCACCGAAAACCGCCGATAAAAGGCAAAAAAATTTCGGCGGGAAACGGCGGTTTTCGGCGGTTGCGCCGCCGTTTCTTCACAGTTCCATATTGTACCCCTATAAAGCAACTGCCATGCAAAATCTCAGACCTGTAACTCTTTTTTTAGTCGAGTTCCTTTGTTGACTTTTAGTTTTGGTTTCAAAAAGTGTCACTTTCGCCCCCTCCCCCTTTGTTGTTAAAAAAGAAAAAAAAGTACGGACATTTTGGTAATCATTATAGAGTAGCTACGCTTTATAAATCAAACCAAACTATTAAAGGAATCACCATGCAAAGTTTGAAATAGATATGACAAATCTAACATGCATAAATTAACGACAAAAGCTATCCGTTACGGACGGACGGCTCGACCCTAAGGGGGGGGGGGGGGAGTTCTGACACTTTTGCGTAAACAGTGATTATAGGCTTTGTCTTTGGACTGAGAGGATAGGTTATTAGGGATAAAATCATTCTTATATGATGAATTTCCCCCAGATTTAAGATTTTTTGGATAGGTTTCCAGGTTCCGGAGCTCCAGGCCTCCAGGTGGTCTCTGTACAGGTAAAAATTAAAAGTGAGATTTTTTTTGAAGAGTTAGAAGTGAACTTATAAAACAAAATATACTTCTTTTTGATTGTTGTTCACATATTTGAAGAAAAAACATACATATTTTGTCTCATAAGCTGACATCTAACTCTTTAAAAATGTTTTTTTTTTTTCATTTTTACCTGTAGAGAGACAACCTGGAGGCCTGGAGCTCCGGAACCAAGAGGCCTATCCAAAAAATCTTAAATCTGGGGGAAATTAATCATATAAGAATGATTTTATCCCTAATAACCTATCCTCTCAGTCCAAAGACAAAGCCTATAATCACTGTTTACGCAAAAGTGTCAGAACTCCCCCCCCCCCTTATAGAAAAGCTTCGCTTTTAAAAAGACGAAATTACATACAGACGTACGTACAAACATTTAGCGCATCCGCTCGTCGTTGGGGAATTGATGAGATCAAGTCTCTCGGCTCAACAGCACCACGTCAAAACTAAAGACGTTAAAAACCTATATTGGGAAAGCCTAAAATAACACGTGTGACGTCATAAAAATCGATTTCTTTTTTGAGGGTTTCCTTTCCCACTTCTCCTCTCAACCTTCTTTATTAGACATATTTTTTATGACGTCTCACATGACATTTTAGGCTTTCTCCTTATTTTACCTCGGTAATGTGGTGGTAGATTTTTTCTTGACTATGGTTGACGTTTTTATGGCCCTGCTCGTGCTTGTGGTGTGTCCAGATACCTACACATAGATAGATAGATAGATAGATAGATCTTAAATGAATAAATTAGGTTGTCAAAATCAATAAACCCCCCCCCCCCCCAACCTCAAGTGCGCCCAGAGGCCTCTAGAGTTTAGCTAGTAGGGTATATGTTAAAATGTATACTTGCTTGTCATTGGTCAAATTAATGAATTCAGCCTACCATTGATCAATTTAAATTTATACTGACCTGCCATTGGTCTATTTAAATGTATACTGACCCACTATTAGTCAAATTAAATGTATACTGGCCTTCTATAAGTCAAATTAAATGTATACAGGCCTACTATTGGTCAAATTAAATGTATACTGGCCTGCTATAAGTCAAATTAAATGTAAACTGTCCTACCATTGCAATTGGTCAATAGAAGTGTGTAACTTACTTGATTTATTCTAGCTTCCATGACATTGACTAAGTGCTGAGTGTGCTTCATATAACTATTCTCCCCCTCATCTGACTCCTAGAAACATGGATAATATTATAGAGCGTGGGAAAATATTATAGAGCGTGGGAAAATATTATAGAACATGGGAAAATATTATAGAACATGGGAAAATATTAAAAAGCGTGGGAAAATATTATAGAATGATGTGTTTGCTTTATATAACTATTCTCCCCTTCATCTGACTTCAAGAAACATGGATAGAGTGTGGGAAAATATTATAGAGCGTTGGCAAATATTATAGAGGGTGGGAAAATGTTATAGAGCGTGGGAAAATATTATAGAGGGTGGGAAAGTATTATAGAGCATGGGAAAATAGTAAAGACCGTGGGAAAATACCTGGGTAGGACTAGGAGAATCTGTGCTTGGTGAAAATTCTGGGTTTGATTCCGGGCTCAAGATTCCACTCACAGGGGTTGAGGACACTCCACCTGAACAACACGTTAGATGCTTATTGGTCAGTGGAATCTTGAACCTCGTAATAGTGTCTGACTGTTTATGACGTCACTATAAATTTTACCATTAGTCAATAATGACATCTCATTGGCTATTTTTTTTTCTTACGTCATAATCAGTCAGACACTATTACTAGGTTCTGGAATCTTCACAAAAAATATCAGAAGACTATATCTTGTAATTTCTGAGTAAATAGGACCATTTTTTTAGTTTAAAGATTTATGTTTAGTTTATGCTAAATCTATGGACTTCAACTTTTACTATAAAATAGAAAATATTTGTTACTTCTCGCATCATATTATAAACAGATTTCCGCAGATATAGAATGTACAATTATAAAATTAAAACCAGTTTTTTTAGCCCCAAGGTGCCGAAGGCACGGGATAAAAAAAACTGGTTTTAATCTTATGATTGTACATTTCTATATTCGTAGAAAACTGGATATAATACAATGCTAGACATAGTTTTTTCTTATGGATGAGAACCGGTTCTTATCCACTGGATTCGAATGTATACGAGAAAATAAAAGTTGTTATTTATGGACATATTGTTTATTATTTTCAAGGATATTAAGGGAAAAGACAAGAACATTAAATTGATAAAAATTATGATATAAAATTATTGGTGAAAAACTGAAGATTTATAACCAAATCAAGATTTAATAAATGTACCCAAAGTTTACTAATGAGAAGGCATGTTTATGTTGGGCACCAGTATAATTCACATTCCAATGTCCCCTCCCTCCCCTAGTCTTATTGGGTAAACATTGAAGCAAAAACATTGGATGTTGCGGCGCTTCTAAAGAGATCAGACAATGACCAATAAATTGATGTGCATCCCCAATGATGATGCACACAATTACCCTTTCTGAACATTTCAATTAGTGGCTGAAACAATTGGACACTCAACCCAAAGTCCCCAAAGTTGTAAAATCAATAAAAATCTTTAGTATAAGACTTTGGGGACTAGTGTAATAAACAGCCAACTGACCCCCCCTCCCTCCCCCCTCCCTGGTTACCTGGAGTGGGGGGTAACCTTCGCCTGGACTTGGACAGGCTGTTTGCCGTTCCTCCACTGCCACTGCCCAGTGGTTGCGGACTCAAATCGCCGTCATCGCCGCACATCCCACTTTCCCCACCCGGGAGCGGCGGGGTGGGTATAAGCGTCGGGCGCAATGATGGCGCCGATACTCCTCGTGACACTCGTGCATGGTGCGTCGGGGAGTTGCGGCGATGTCCGTGGGATGACGGGGAGTTGCGGCGTGCATCGCCGGAGGTGTCGGGAGAGTGGCGGTTATGATGTGCGGCATGGCGGTTAGCCCAATCCTGCGTTTTTCAATATATCAGAAACTTAAATAAATGAGGAATGAAGTGCAGAAAAGTGTCATGTGTGACGTCATAAAAATACATCTAAAAAAGAAGGATGAGAGGTGAAATGGGAAAGTAAACCTCTAAAATAAAGATGACTATAGATGTAGTTTTATGACGTCACACATGACACTTTCCAACGCTTATGAAGAACTCAATAAAACCATATTGATGCTCTGTCAGGCATTAAAATTGGGGGAAATGAAACTCATAATCCATCAATTATGCACAGTTAGAACTTCAGGACAAAGGTCGCAAAACTAAAAGGTTAGTGTTACCTAACTTAATACAAGCATTTTAGACTATTTATCTTTGGATGAAATACCATCTGGTGGATGAAAATTGAATTAAATTTTTGATAAAATTTTCCTGAACGTAATTGTTTCTTGTTTGGTTCTCTCCTACTAGGTTCTCAAGCTCATACCTAGATACAGAGATAGATAATTAGATATCTAGTTAGACAGTAAAATATCTAGATATCTAGATAGATAATTGGATAGATAGATACTTAGATATTTTGATAGATATTGTTTGATAGATAGTAAGATATCTATATAGATAGTTAGATAGTTAGGTACCTAGATATATAGGCAGATATCTAGTTAGATAGGTATTTAAAGACTATAAATTGCTGTACATCCCTAGTGATAGTAAAAATTATTAGTTGAAAAGTTTGAACACTGCTAGTCTGTTCCAACCATTCAAGATGTAAAAAAGTACCTAAAGTGGTTTTGAGATGAAAATAAAAGTACCAAAAGTGGTTTTGAGATTAAATAAAAGTACCCAAAGTTATTTTGAGAAGAAAATAAAAATACCCAAAGAAATGTTGAGATGAAAATAAAAGAACCCCCGGCCAAATTGGTTTTGAAAACAAATCAAGGTCCCCAAAGTGATTTTGAGATTAAATAAGGTCCCCAAAGTGGGTTTAGAAGTGCTAAAATTGGTTTTGTAATCTCACCTTGCTTTTTCTTCTGAAGCTGCTGTTTGATTCTTTTTCTCCTCATCTTTACCCACAGTATAGGTTCCTGTCTCACTTGGGCAGGACTCCAGCTAGATAGATAGATAGAAAGATAGATAGATGTATAGATACATAGAGAGAGAGATAGATATAGATAGATAGATATTAGGGTGGGTCGATTTTGGAATTTCACATTAGTAGACATTTGCAAGGGTTACCGGGCCAGTATAAAAAACCTGTGAAACTTGAAAGAGGTTTTTTAATCCAAAAACAACGGGCGCGCGGGGGGTATAAAATGTGCCCAACCCCCTATAAAACCAAAAATTGAAATTCCTTCAAATACAGACATGTTGCATATCAAAATGACCGCATTGAAATGCTGATTACAGATCTGAAAACCGTTTTGAAAAATATTTATTCAGTACGAAATGACTTTCAAATAACCTACCAAAATGAACAATTTTGACCAAATCAGCTCTTTTAAGGTACTTAATGAGATCTTATTCGAACTAGGAGCAATATTTTTCAGATTCGTAATCAGCATTTCAATGCGTTCATTTTGATATGCAACATGCCTGTATTTGAAGGAATTTAAATTTTTGGTTTTATAAGGGGTGGGCACTTTTTATACCCCCGCGCGCCGGCAGCCATAAGAGCCAACTCACTTTTGAAACTTGAATGGGGCTTATCATTTAATACCTATATTTGTGACAACTTTTGTTTTATAAATTCTTCCAATTTTTAACAACTACAAAAACCCCGTCCCTCTCGGAGAGCCTCGAACCCGCATCACACGGATAAGGTAACCAACATTCTATAAATGAGCTATGACGGAGACCAATTATCAGTGGTGAAAAAAGACAAGATAGACAAAAACATAATTCTTATAGTATAATTTAAAATTTTTCTCTTTTTCATGTCTGTCATAGTAGCTCAGGGGTAGAGATGAGGTTCCAGTTCAGGTCAGATGGTTCAAATCTACCCTTAACACTAAATATCATTTTCACTCTCTGAGATAATAATTAATATTTGGTAAAAGTAAAAAAAATATTTTTAAACATTTACCTTATACCAACAGTCACTTAAAATATCAAAAAGCTATTACATGCCAAAGTATATAAGATTAAAAAAATATTGTTTCAGTGGTGAGTCTTGAACCACCCACCTTGAAACTTTACATCTCAAACCTGACGCCTTAACCAAAATAGCTAATTCAGCATGAGACAATTACTATTATTTTACAGCCTTAGTTTACATGCCAAAGTAAAAAAGATTTTAAAAAATAATGTTTTAGTGGTGAGTCTTGAACCACCCACCTTGAAACTTGACGTCTTAAACCTGACGTCTTAACCAAAAGAGCTATTACAGCATGAGACAATTACTATAGTTTTATAGCCTTCGTAAACATGCCAAAGTATATAAGATTGAAAGAAAAATAATGTTTCAGTGGTGAGTCTGGAACCATCCACCTTGAAACTTGACATCTCAAACCTGACGTCTTAACCAAAAGAGCTAACTCAGTATGAGACAATTATTATAGTTTTACAGCCTTAATTTGCATGCCAAAGTATATAAGATTTTTAAAAAAATAATGTTTCAGTGGTGAGTCTTGAACAACCCACCTTGAAACTTGACATCTTCAATCTGACACCTTAATCAAAAGAGCTGATTCAGCATGAGACAATCTCTATTGTTTTACAGCCTTAGTGTATGTACCAAAATAAATAAGATTTAAAAAAAAATAATGTTTCAGTGGTGAGTCTTGAACCACCTACCTTGAACATCTCAAACCTGACGTCTTAACCAAAAGAGCCATATATGCATTAGATAAAGATTATAGTTTTACAGCCTCAATTTACATGCCAAAGTAAATAAGATTGAAAAAAATAATGTTTCAGTGGTGAGTCTTGAACCACCCACCTTGAAACTTGACATCTCAAACCTGACGTCTTAACCAAAAGAGCTAAATCAGCATGAGACAAATAATATAGTTTTACAGCCTTAGTAAACATGCCAAAGTATATAAGATTGAAAGAAAAATAATGTTTCAGTGGTGAGTCTGGAACCATCCAACTTGAAACTTGACATCTCAAACCTGACGCCTTTACCAAAAGAGCTAAATTATCATGAGACAATGACTATTGTTTTAGAGCCTTAGTTTACATGCCAAAGTATATAAAATTGAAAGAAAAATAATGTTTCAGTGGTGAGTCTTGAACCACCCACCTTGAAACTTGACATCTCAAACCTGACGCCTTAACCAAAAGAGCCATATAAGCATTGGATAAAGATAATAGTTTTACAGCCTTAATTTACATGCCAAAGTATATAAAATTGAAAGAAAAATAATGTTTCAGTGGTGAGTCTTGAACCACTCACCTTGAAACTTAACATCTCAAACCTGACGCCTTAACCAAAAGAGCCACATTAGCATTGGATAAAGATTACAATTTTACAGCCTTAGTTTACATGCTAAAGTATATAAAATTGAAAAATATTGTTTCAGAAAATATTGTTGACAGAGAGAGAGAGAGAGAAAGAGACAGAGAGGGGGAGAGAAAGAGAGACAGAGAAAAGTACATAGATTTCATGACATGAAAAAAAAAATAATGCATCATTCTTTTTATAAAAACCCACCCCTGTGTATGTTACAACATGTTGTGATGAACACAACATGTTTTCAAAAACATATTCAATGTCGTCTATTTCAAAAAAAATCTAAAGAGAGTGAATTTGTGAAATAAAATGTATGAATTAAAATGTCAGTTTGTAAAGGTTATTAGATTAATTTTGAATTGGTTATTAAACTATGCCAATACAAGGTGGGTTTTTAGTAAAAGAATGCCACGAAAGGATTTTATAGAAATGTAGAGCCTATTTTATATTGTAAATCCAAAAAAAGTAAATAAATCATTGAATAAACCTAGCCAATAGCGAGATAGTTATATCGAGCCAACTCTAGTACATATATATGACTAGCCTACAGCTCACGTTGTTCGCTGGTCTGTAATGCTATTCATATATTGCTATACTTACTATGTCTGTCTGTTTTGCACCATTTTTGCTTTCATTTGCTTTGCCTTTTATTTTTTTAATTCAAGAGCTTCTGTAGTTATGGATGTTGTCATCCTTATTTATCTGTTAAAAGTTTTATTCCTCACCTTCTTTGCTATTCTGTCTATAGTGCTTTGAAATTAATAAAATTACTGTAGGGGAAATGTTTATTTTCCCTTCTGCTATTTAATATGGAAGATTGAATTTTTTTGAGTCCAATGCACTTCTGCCCGCCTAACAGTCGATCAATCAGTACTGCATAAACACAACTTTATTTTCTGATATCAAAGACTGCTAACATTTTGTGTGAAGATTTGTATGACCACTGTTCTGATCATTGTTCGTCATTCTGTTGGTTATGCCCCTTTTCCTTCTTTTTGCTTTTGTGTTTTTACGTTTACAATTAGGAACGTTGCTACATGTGGATATTATCATCCTTGTTGATGATTTTTAAACTCAGGGATCTTAGGAGATAATGTGCTATATTTATTTTACATACCCCATGATGATAAATAAAGGTAAGCCTTCTGTTGATTAAAAAGTTTGGACGAAACACAGATCAAGTTTTTTAGTCAAAGTGGTTACTAAACTTTGGTTTACAGTGTAATTTACAGTCAAATGTTCCCTCCTTCCCTGAGCAAAAGAAATTCTGGAATTGAAATTATCCTTCTTACTCTATAATTTACATGGTCCATTAGTCTTTTGGAGCGAGACATCATATTTTAATAGCTAAAATATTTGTTTTCTCAGCTGCTATAAAAATTAGATGGTTTAAATTTTTAATCAAGATTATATTAACACATTTGCAAAATTCATTTTCATTTAGTAGCGAAGATTATCTATAATTCAAAATGTCTTTCCGTTCATCTGTTGGTTATGATTAGAGGAAAATGTGATTTTCTCATTTGCTATTCAATGGCTGAAAAGTTGTGTAAATATTCCCTACAAAGCTTGCCAGTATGGGCCTCAGTTATTGTTTAGTTCATTCATCCAGTAAGAGGGAAGGAAATGGGGTAAAAGAGTTGTATAATGTTGTTAATGATCTATTTCTTGTTAAAAGCAAAACTTTAAATAAATATTTAAATACCAAGGAAATAAATTATCGATCGATATAACCCCCCCCCTTCTCTCTCTCTCCTTCTTTCTCTCTCCCTCTCCCTGTTCTCTCTATCTCGATCTGTCTCTCTCTTTCCCCCCGATCCCTTTCTCTCCCTCCCCCTCTCTCCCTCGCTATCTCTCTTTCTCTTGCTTCTCTCTCTCTCTCTCTCCCTCTCTTCATACTCAACAAAATATTAAGTTAGAATAGTTAATGTCTTAGAATATCTGTTAACTGATCTATTCAGTAATATGTTTAATATTTAAACCCAATGTATAAATACACGATTTAACGTTTTGCTTCATTTTTATATATTTTTTACAGATTAAAATCCAAACATTTTTTATTTCAAATTTTCGTCCTGAAAGGGTTAAAATGATTAGTTTAATATCTGACCGCATTACAGGGAGTGTCGCACGAATCAATTTATTGTAAAACTAAGTTTTCTTATGTTTACTATATTATAAACTCAATTTTTCTGTTTTATAAATACAAATCAAATACTTCAATGTTATTTAAATAGCAACATTAATATAAAAAATGCATTTATGAAGCAAAAAGTAGAATAATGGGTATTATCGTTCTGGGCAATGAGATTTTAATAGTGATCATTGAAGCACTATGAGTTTTGAACGTTTTTTTCTTGGGAGATTCGAGCTCGTTTATAGACATTTACTTCCTATATAGATCTGTCATGGATCTTGATGCAATACTGCAGGCTGTTTTGTACATGTTAAAAATTGGAAGATTTCATTAAATAAAAGTTGTCGCAAATATAGGTATTAAATAACATTAAAATCTAAAAAAAAGGGGGAAATGGGCCCACCCTTCTCTCTCTCTCTCTCTCTGATTAATTGGCTCCAAAAAAGTAAATGGCGCGAATATAGAAAATGGCGGGAAAATCAGTTTTAATTGCGCGCGGGAAAATAATAAAATGGCGGAATAATCTAACCTCAAATTCGTCATCTTCGTAACTGCGTTCAACAATCTCTAAGCTGTGCGCCTCAATCTAAAATTAGTTAAATATCACATTGTATCATAGACAGCTTTCCGCGGATACCAAAGCGATAAATTATAGGGTTGATTAGAGTTAGACCTAACAAAACTAGTAATAATATCAAATTTTTAATTTTACTATCCATAGAAAATTGTCTATAATGTGAAACGATGCGTACAGTATGGCTGGGAACCGGTTCTAATCCAGAAGATATTAATCGGTTTCAAAGCCATACTGGAAAAGCTTTTATCTATAGATATAGTATATAGATGGTCAAACTTAAAATAGTTATTTCTCGCATCCTATTATAAACAGCTTTCCGCGGATATAAAATGTACAATTATGATGCAAAAGGCACGTTCTAAAAAAAATTTGCTTTAATCTTATGATTGTAGATTTTTATATTCGTAGACAACTAGATATAATACGATTATAGACATAATTTTTTTCGTATGGATGAGAACCGGTTCCTATCCACCGGATTCGAATGAATACGAGAAAAGAAATTTTAGCAGACAAAAACCTTTGTTTAATTGTTGTTTTATACAACTTATTCCAACACAAATTTTCTTCGTCCATTAAAGCGAAGCTCTAAAACGGAAGGACAAACTAACATTAGAGTGTCAGAACTGATAAAGCAGAATATTAATATATTAGTCTAAACAAAATTTATTGTGAAACATTTTTTGATTCGCTGGCTTAACAACTTTGGGTACTTTAACTAAATTATAGATGGTTGATTCAAAGTGTCCAAATGTTTCAACAACTAATTATTATTTTCCGAAGGGGTAATTTTGTGTATCATCATTGGGAATGTACATCAATTTATCAGCTACTGTCTTATCCCTTTAGATCCTTGCAGACTTATCCCAAACTAACAGAATAACCGCCGCAAAGAGTAAACTTCCCGATAAAATCTTGATGTAATTTACCCAGGGACTTAAAGGAATAAGACAATGGCCTATAAATTGATGTACATTCCTAATGATGACACACAACATTACCCCTTCTGTAGATTAAATTAACATGTTTGAACCAATCAAAATTCACCAGTATCCAAAGTTGTTAACCAAATGAATAGGAAAAACTTATGAAACTTTGGGGACTAGTGTAATAAACAGCCCATTGTTCCCTCTCTATCTCCCTGCAATTACTTCTTTCACAAAGTGTGAGATCCCTGAGATTATCATTATTTATCGCTTCGTATTATAGACAGCATTCTGTAGACATTATGCGGATAGTATGACTGAAAACCTGTTCTAATTCAGTGGATATTAATGCAATTACCTCTTTCTCAAAGTGTGAGATCATTTTTGCCTCCTCCGGCGAAAGCGTGGTTGTCAACCTACGCCGTGCATCAGCTGATTGATCACTATTATGATGGCGCGCGGAAGATGACGACTTTTCATTTCTATCTCGCGACAACGCGGCATTCTGGTCACGTTGCGCGTCACGTGGTACAGATGAAAGCGTGGAGTTGGAATGTTGGTTCATTTTGGATATTGTTTCATTATGACGCGTAGTATTACTGCTTGAATCCTAGAAATAGAAAATTTAAAAATAATAATTTGTCAGATTATTGAGTGTCTGTCTATCTTTCTATATATCTATCAAACAATATATCCATCCATCCATCCACATATCTCTTTATCTATTAATCTATCTATCTATCAATCAATTGATCTTATTGTCCATTAACTCTATCTATCCTTCCTTTTTACTACTATCTATCGATTTATATAAATACTAGCGGCTTTGACCCTAGCCTCTAGGGGCTTTGCCCCAAGAGGTTTGATCAAACCAAATTTTCGTATTTTAGATTTAAAATAAAGAAGAAAAAAAAAATTTTCGGGGGGAGGATTTTTTTTGGGGGGGGGTTGGAGTCGACCCCACTATTTTAATTTTAGTTTTAAAAAGAAAAAAAAAAAATTTTTTGGGGGGGGTATTTTTAATTTTTTGGGGGGTTAGTGGTGTCCCACCCCCCAAGAAAATAGTTATAAACCTTCCCGGGAACTATGAGAAGCTACCCTGTAAAGGAGAACACGATCGGTTCAGCGGTTAGCGAGATCCTTCGCTACAAACAAACAGACAAACACACAAACAAACAGACAGACATCGTTCTACATTGTATTATAGATATCCATCCACCTATCTATCTATCTATCTATTGGTCTATCTATCAATCAATTGACCTTATTGTCCATTCATATATCCATTAACTCTTACATCTATCTATCCTTTCTTTTTACTACTATCTATCCATTTATATACATATATCCATCTACCTATCTATCTATCTATCAA
The DNA here is from genome assembly GCF_053477335.1 of Acartia tonsa. NCBI lineage: Eukaryota > Metazoa > Arthropoda > Copepoda > Calanoida > Acartiidae > Acartia > Acartia tonsa. Next base: position 26,417,773 of record NC_137274.1, on the reverse strand, counting down.
ATGATCCATTTCTTGATCTATCTATTGGTCTATCTATCAATCAATCAATCTTATTGTCCATTTATATGTCCATTAACTCTTCCATCTACCTATCTATCTATCTATCTATCTATAAATCTATCTATCTACCTTTCTGTAAGCAGCCTTAGCAGAGGACGGAGTAGACATCACAGAATGTTGTTGGTGTTGTTGGGTGTAGGTTGCTGGGCTGTTGTTATGATAGGTTGTTGGGTTGTTGGTTGTATTATTACTAGAGGCAGTGGTTACAGCTGATTTTGCTCTATATGATCCCCTAAACAGAAGTTCTGATTTATTAAGTTTCTATCTATCTATCTTCTATCTAACTACCTATCTGTCTATTTAACTATCTATAATACAAAGTATAACGATGTCTTTCTGTTTGTCTGTTTGTAGCAAAAGATCACGCTAACCCCTGAACAGATCGGGTTCTCCTTTACAGGGTAGCTTCTCATAGATCCCGGGAATGTTTATAACTATTTTCTCGGGGGGTGGTACACCCCTAACCCCCAAAAAATGAAAAATACCTCTCCACACAAAATTTTTTTTTCTTTTTAAAACTAAAATTAAAATAATAAGGGCCGACTACTCCCCCTTCAAAAAAAAAATCCCCCCAAAAAAATTCTTTAAAAAATTTCTTTAAAATCTAAAATACGAAAAAGTTTGATCAAACCTCTCGGGGCAAAGCCCCTAGAGGCTAGGGGCGAAGACGCTAGTATATCTATAAACTAGCAGATTCGCTCTCAGGGCACATAAAAGTTTTCAAAGAAGTAAAAGAAACATTAAAAGAGGCATTTTTATTGGACGGAAGGGGTAGAGACACCCTCCCTCAAAATAGTTAAAAACCATTCCTGGAGCTATAAGAAGCTTCACTGTTAAGGAAAACCATATTAGTTAAGCAGTTATCGAGATCCTTTGCTACTGACGAAAAAAGCTTACTACTTTATACGATAGGATTTATATAAGAGGTTAACTCACAAAAAAATAAGAATTTTACATATTTATTGAGACATTTTAAATTGTTTCGAGCATGTTTGCGCTCTTTAGGTGTCAATGAAAAACTAAAATTTTCAAATATATTAATTTTAAAGGATTTTTACAAATATTTTGGAAGATTTTTTTATCACATTTAATGTGAGAATGTTGCTATTATCATATTCAAAATAAATGCTGTAATAAGCTTTAAAATATTTAAACACTAGTCTCTCATTGGACACAAAATGACGTCCAATAAGAAAAAGGAATAAAAATATTGGAAAGAAAATTATTTTATTTCAAAATTAATTCTTGGCGTTTTGGAATAAAAAATATAGGGGAAAGAAAATTATTTATTTCAAATTTATTTCTGGTCTTGAAATAATATTCTTTATTTTATTTTAATTCGAGTGTCAACCAATAAGAAATAGGCATGCTGTTTTAAAAGTTTGGAATAAAAATTATTATTTTTTGTCAATTCCTTTTTTCAGAGTATAAAATGAGAATAAATTTTCCAACATCATTATTGATTTCTAATTTAACATTTCATACAGTGGGTAATATTTATTTCAACATTTTTTGTCATTCAAAATCAAGTGTCACAAAAATAATAATATTTAACATAAAAAAGAAATTTTAAAATAATTTTGTTTTCTTTATTTGTTGAAGATTTAAGCCCAAGCTTTTTCTGAGGGGGGAAACCCCCCTCAACCCCCCCTCTCCTGAGGGGGGAAACCCCCCTCGACCCCCCCCCCCCTGGCGCTCTCTTCTTTAAATCTTTCATTAATTCTGTAATTTATTCTAACTATCTTATAAATTTCAAAACATGAGATAAAAAGGAAATAATTTGCTGTACATTATTAAAAAATTTAAAAATTGTAAAAAAAATTCCAACATGATTTTTAATTCTAAATACAAGAATATTTTTTCCTATATGATATGTTAAATTTAAATACAGGAATAATTTTGTACTGTGGAATTGAAGAAATAAATGCTGTACATTAGAGTGGCTTGATTTTCAATGATTTTCTAATTTTAAATGTGCTACATACACTTTCTGTCTGAACATCATATAAGAGACCAAAAAATGAATAGAAAATATTTTGAATAATGGGGAGGCTTGCTGATGCATGTAAACTTTTAGAAAGACACTTGTGGGGAGAATTTATTTTTTTTTTTTTGGGGGGGGGCAATTATTATTCTTTCAAAGTATAGCTTTATGCACCTTCCCAATTTTGTCTTGAAGAGTAGAATAAGAATAAAAAATCTGTTTTTAAAACTATTGATCCTAGCAAGATAAATCCATAAATAAATTTAAAAACCAATAGATTTTACATTTAATTAAAGATTTTTCATGCTTGGATGAATATTTTTTAAAACCAATTTGATATTCTTATATTGATCAACAAGACAAATTCAAAAAGATGCATAAAGCAATACTTTGAAAGAAAAAAAGTTGCACCTCCAGAATAAACTTCTAAAATTTTTAATGCATGGAAACACCTTCCCCCCATTTCCCCTCAAGGACAAAATCATTATTTTATATTTAGGTTTCTTATATGACGTTTAAACTGTAGATGTTGATTACAAATTCAATGTCCAAAATTGATCCACTCTACTGTACATTGTTATAATTTAATATTTGATGTGGGTATAAACATTAGACATAGATGGTCAATCTGACCCCATTTTTTTCTTAAAAAGAAACCTTTGTTCACTTTTTGTTGTATATGAAATACAGCCCTATAGGCAACATTATTTGCAACTAAATTTTGCAATGATATAATTGTTAGAAAGATAACTTTATTATAAGAAATTAAATTATTTATAACTAACTTATTATATGTTGTGTCATATGCTTCACATTATATGATGGAAGAAATATTTTCTTCAAATATTTCACCCAAGGAAAGCTTTAACCTAAGATATTCAACAATTTATAGCTGATACATAATGTAAACAAAATTCCCTTGTGCTGTCTCTAGGTTATCTCTATTGTATAAATGAACGTACAAAAGAGGAGGAGAGAGAGAAGGAAATAGACAGAAAAGTGAGGGATGGGGGAGGGGGAAGAAATATAGATAAAAATAGACAGAGATTTTTATTGTTCACCCTTAGATGATGTAAATTTTTTGATAGACTTTTTTGAATTTAAGAAAAAGATAGAGAATGAGACAAAACCAAGTATCATATTTTAATAATATTGCTTATACAAGAAAGGTCATTCAAAATTATTTCACCAATATTAAGGTCAAGTGACAAAAATTTTAATTTCCACCTACTTCGCCCCCAGAGGGGGCAATAGTAGAAGGAAAATTCAAATTTTGATCACATGACCAAAATTGTTGAAATAATTTTAATATCCTTTCTAGCATTCACAATATTACGAAAATATGATAAATAACTATTATATGATTTTTTTTGGAAATATCCATAGATTGCAGCACCAGATTTTACGTCGATCTGTATATTTAATTGTTTTTCTGTCTGTCTGTCTGTCTGTCTGTCTGTCTGTCTGTCTATCTGTCTAAAACACTTAATATTTTATCCTCTTATTCTTAGTTGATCCTAAATCTAATATCCGTCTATGTTATTCTCATTTATGAACTTTTATCTATCTATTTATACATTTACTTGCAGCTACGCCCATAGAGGCCTCAATATATATATAAAAAAAACTTTTTGGAGGGTGGTTATTTTATTCTTTGACCGATCTTCTCTTGGCGGTAACCTCCCCCAAAATAGTTATATTTCAAAAAACGCGCGGCTAGAGCTAACTATACAGCAAGAACACACTTCTTTGTAGAAAATATATTTCGCTTTATTCAAGCCTTCTCAATTCTAATTGTTTGAGAGTTTATGTACAACTGAATAATTATAGTTTATAGTTGTAAACCTTCCCAGGACCTTTAATAAGCTACTCTCTAAAGGAGAACCATATCGGTTCAGTGGTTAGCGAGATACTCTAAAAAAAACCAGACAAGCATCCTGTTACTTAATTAAAAGGATTATACCTAAAAGAAAGATTGCTTTTCTCCCTAACAAGACCGCCACTTTTTACCCTAAAAATAAAAAAAAAATATTATTAGTACACACCCAAGCAAAAGTCGTGCAATGAAAGGGTTTTCATGAGAAGAAAAGCATTAATTTTGTTCTCAATGAAAAGGGGAAAAAAGTATTAAAATTAATGGTGAAAAAGTTTGAACAATGGAAAAAAAGATATATTTTTTTCAAGGGCTTAACTTACTTATTCCCACATCAAAAGCCTTTTGGGTACTTTTACTATTTTCAAAATCATATTTTAGGGAGAAGTGTATTGTTACTTACATATTGTTTTTATTATTTACTTGTGTTATTTTAGGGAAGGTTTCCCTATACTTCCCCATTACTTTTACTACATCAACAGCGTAATGGGTTATTTTACTATTTTCAAAATCATATTTCAGGGAGAAGTGTATTGTTAATTACATATTGTTGTTGTTGCTTGTGTTATTTTAGGGGACTTTTTCCTATACTTTCCCATTACTTCTTTACTTTTCCCACCCTAATGGATTCTTTCATTGTTTTCAAAATCATATTTCAAGGAGATGTGCTTAACTTACATATTGTTATAATTATTTACTTATATTATTTTAGAGAAGGTTTCCCTTTACTTCCCACATTTTCCTACATTCAAAGTTAGATAGTTTCACAGATTTCAAAGTCATATTTCAGGGAGAAGTGTGTGTTACGTACATATTGTAATTATTGCTTGTTTCTTTAATTGTTACCCTTTACTTCCCCTTCTCTCCTCACATCAAAAGCGTAATATGTTCTTTTACAGTTTTCAGAGTCATATTTCAGGGAGAAGTGTGTTGTAGCTTACATATTATTATTATTATTTACTTGTGTTATTTTAGGGATGGTTTCACTTTACTTCCCCCATTTTCCTACATTCAAAGTTAGATAGGCTTTTTCACAGATTTCAAAATCATATTTCAGGGAGAAGTGATGGGTTCTTTTACAGTTTTCAAAATCATATTTCAGGGAGAAGTGTTTTGTTACTTACATATTGTTATTGTTATTGCTGGTGTTATTTGATGGCGAGTTAGACTGGGGCAGGCGGGGAGATTTGGGCTTCCTCAGACTTGACCTGAAACAAAAATATTGGTGGCAAAGTTTAGGCACTGTCGGTTTTTTACATTTCAAGAATTGTTTTCATGAAAACTGATGTCTTTTTAAAATTGAAATAATAATTTTTTTTGTGTTTTTAAGCATGACCGACAGACAGACGGACAAAATACTGTTAAGAGTAGATGCAAATATATAATAGGAATCTTCACTAAAAATTTCAGCTGTCTATCTAAAATAGCAGCTGAGAAACAGATTTCCCCAGTAGTGTTACGGACGGACAGACAGACGAACAAAATAATGAATAGCGTAGATGCACATATATAATAGAAATCGGTATTACCCTCTTTGGATTCTTAAAAACTTTTTTCAAAAAGGCATAAAAATTGTAATCCCTCGATTTTTGACATAGCCCACCCCAACTCCACAAAATATATAAACTAAGAGAAAAGAAAAACTTATAGGTTAGCCGAATAGACATCCTGTTACTTTTATATAAGGGGATGGGGTCGACCAACCCCCTCATTTTTTTATTTAAGTTTTTAGAAATGATAAAATTAAATTTTGAGTTGGGTGAATTTTTTTGTAGAGGTGATTTCTTTTAGGAGGGTAGTGGTAGCATCTCCCCCAAGATAGTTATAAAACCATCACAGGACCTATGAGAAGCTACCCTGTTAAGGATAACCATAACGGTTCAGTGGTTAGCGAGATCCTTTTGTACAGACAGACAAACAGACAGACAGACAAACAGACATACATACATACAGACAGATAGACAGACAGACAGACAGACAGACAAACAGACAGATAGCCAGATAGACATATAGCCATACAGACAGACATACAGACTTACAGACAGATAGGCATACATACAAACAGATATACAGACAGACATACATACATACAGACAGACAAACAAACAGACAGACAGATAGACTTACATACAGACAGACAGATAGACAGACATATAAACAGACAGACAGACAGACAGACAGACAGACATACAGACATCCTGTTACTTTTGGAAAAGGATTATGAATAGAAAAGTTTTGACAAGGAGAGAGGGGACAATGGACTGTAGATTTTACTAGTACCCTATGTTTTATAATCATATTCTTGGGTTTAAGGAATGCACACGCCACTGTTGACGACAAATATAAATTTATCAACCATTGTCTTATCCCTTAAGATCCATGAATTGTTAAATTAAAACGGGCCAAAAATTTGGTAAAGATTTGAAATTGGCCGACTAACTTTTTATACACAATGAGCAAAAATCACTTAAACTGGAATTTTGAGGGGAAAAAATTAGAAAGGTAAAAAAAGGCATGTCTTCAGGAATTTAAAGGGATAAGACAATGGCCGATAAATTGATGTACATCCCCGCATCATCCAAAGTTTGAAAACGATAGGACAATTCTAGCATGCCTATATTAACTAAAAGGGCTTAACGTTATGTACGGACATCAAGACCCTAATTATAAAAAAGGTTCGCTTTTAAAATTGTGGACGTGGGGGGGGGGGGGTAAACTTTTTAATTTGCCGTTTTACTCCAGAAAGAGAGGGGACCATGGGCTTTATTACTTTAATTTTAGAATTACGTTTTTTTGTTCGTTGGCTTTACAACTTAGGCGACTTTAATGAATTTTGATTGGTTAGCTCATTAAGTTGAGTGTTCAAACGTATCAATCACTAATATTAATCTACAGAAGGAGTAATTTTGTGTATTATCATTGGAGATGTACATGAATTTATCTGCCATTGTCTTATCCCTTTAGAAATTCTGATTATATTTCACTGTGTAATGCATTTGTTGATTATGAATGGTCTAATTTCTACGCCCCCGCAGGAGGTCAGGGAATTAGGGGATAAGGTCTTTTTTTTTAGGGGGTATATAACAAAGTTCTAGATAGATAGATAGATAGTCAGATAGATAGATAGATAGAAAGATAGATAGTCAGATAACAGATAAACAGATTGATAGATTGATAAATATATTGATAGATAGATAGATAGATAGATAGATAGATAGATAGATGGATTAATTGAGAGATAAATTGATAGATAGATAAATAGAAATATAGATAGCTAGATAGATAGCTAGATAGATAGATAGATAGATAGATAGATAGATAAATAGAAATATAGATAGATAGATAGATAGATAGACAGATAGATAGTTAGATAGATTGATAGATAGATAGATAAACAGATAGATAGATAGATAGATAAATAGATAGATATATAGATAGATAGATATATAGATAGATAGATAGATAGATAGATAGGTAGATAGATAGATAGATAGATAGATAGATAGATAGATAGATTGATAGATTGATAGATAAACAGATAGATAGATAGATAGATAGATAGATAGACAGATAGATATATATATATATATATATATATAGATAGATAGATAGATAGATAGGTAGATAGACAAATAGACATATGGACAGATAGACAGATAGAAAGGTAGAAAGTTAGTTAGATAAACAGCAAAGCTTTTCTATAATTAGGGTCGGTCCGTCCGTTAATTTTCGTTAATTTAGCTATGTAAGAATTGTCCTATCGATTTCTAAACTTTAAATCTAGACTTAGATATCAAATGTCCTAAAACCTTGCATAAAATAGAGAACTCAATTGGTTCAGTAGTTATTGAAATCTTAAGCTACAGACAAATAAAAACCTTACTACTTTATATACTAGATCTAGCGGCTTCGCCCCTAGCCTCTAGAGACGTAGCATTAAATTGTCCACCATCAAACTAGTTTTGTCTATAAGGTGCATCTGGTAGAATTGATAGACAACAAACAAATGCCGTTTCTTGCAGTCGTACGCAGTCATACGCAATGTTTGAAGGTTGACGCAAATTTCAGATCCCATTTTATCGTCATTAATTTCGGGAGATAGGAGAAGGGAAGGAGTAAAGAAAATCTCTTCAAAGGAGATGGTAAAAATGTAATTCTCCTTTCCCTTTCCCGAAATTTATGACGTCACAACAGGATAATATGGGTTTTGTCCCATTTTTCGCCATTTGATTTACATATTTTTTCTCGATAAAAGCGATGCTTGCAAGATTATATGTATAATTCAAACTGATATAAAGATGAATTTTTCTCGAAATTCGTCACCCTTCCAACATTGCGTATGTCCGCGTACAACCGCGAGAAACGGAATTTTATGCATGTCTATCGGTAGAATTAGGTTTCTAGACCAAAATAAAAACAATCTATCAGGGATCTTAAGGGATAAGACACTGGATGATAAATTAATATATATCCCCAATGATGATATACAAAGTTACCCCATTATTTAGATTAAAAAATTAGTTTGGATATAATTATAATTCAATAAAAGTACCCAAAATTGCGGAGCCAACAAATAAGATTTTATGCACCAGTCCAATGTTTCCTCCTTCCCCGAAAATTACAGTCTGCTGTACAGAAAGACAGATCAGCTGAAAATGGATTTCCTATTCTAGCCCTAGTTTCCTAAAGTGTACAGCAGATAACCCAATTATTGCAAACACTATTTTCAGCTACCACGGTCAAAAGGAAAAGCGATATAATGTATAAACGATTCATACATTATACATTCAAAATTTTAATTTTTAAAATTTTGATTTTTTTTGAAGTTTGAAGCTTTTTTAGCTAGTAGCAAATTTTGAGATAAGACGCGGACGCTAGGTACATTTTCGGAAACTAAATTTCAGTTCATCGAAAGACAGCTAGACATACAGACAGACATACAGACAAACATACAGACAAACAGAAACACAGACAGACAAACAAACAGACAGACAATCAGACGGACAGACAGACAGACTGACAAACAAACATAAAAACAAGAAAAAAACTTAGTTTATTTTTACTACAAGGCTAGACTTATTGATTTTTATAAGAAAAAATTGTGATTTGTAAATGTAATTGTAAAGGGATAAGACAATGGCCGATAATTTGATGTCTATTCTCAATGATGATATACAAAGTTACAGGGTAGCTTTTCATAGGTCAAAGGAAGGTTTATAACTATTTTGGGGGAGGGTACCACCACCCTCTTAAGAGAATCGCCCCTACAAGAAATTACCCTCATAAAAAAACTTTTTAAAAATCTACAATTGAAAGTGGGGTTGCGCGCCCCACTAGAGGCATCTAGGGTTCGTAGCTGCTAGTATTATACATAACAGAATTGTCTGATTATATTGAAACTTGCGTTTACTTACCTTAGCGCGAATCTTTCCAATTTCTTGGCTTTTTCTTTGGACAGTTCCCCATCCTCATCTCCTAGACAGATAGATAGATAGATAGATAGATAGATAGATAGATAGATAGATAGATAGATAGATAGATAGATTATATAAATGCAGAATGAAAGACAGACAAACGGAAAGACGGAAAAGTATACAGATAAACAGACAGATGTACAAAGAGACAGACTGATAGATGGACAGAAAAACAGATGGACAGACAAACAGACAGACATACAGACAGATAAACAGACAGTATGACTCTTAGTTAGTTACGAATAATTAGTCAGTTAGATTAATAAATGGATAGATATATATAGATAGACAGACAGAGAGACTGAAATAAAGATAGATAGACAGAAAAACAGACAGACACATAGATAGATATATAAACAAATGCACAGATAGACAGGCATACAAAAGACAGACATATAAAGAAAGACAGAGAGAAAAACGGACAGATACATAGAAATACAGATATGTAAAAGACAGACAGACATGAATCTGTTTCCAGCTAGGTAGATAGATAGATAGACAAGTTTGAAATCAATTTAAAACAATTTAAAAACTATGCACAAAACTAAAATCGAACATAGTAAAAGTGTCGAACTATAACGTCAGAAAAAATTAACAATTAACCAATGAGAGGCCGCTATATATATTACCATTCTGAATACTGGCTTCTCTTTGGTTAATTGTTAATATTTTCTGACGTCATAGTTCCACACTTTTACTATGTTCCTAAAATCAAGTAATCCCCATCCACAGTTTGAAATCAATAATACAATTCCAACAAAAAACTAAAATAAGAGCAATCCGTCACTGACGCAAGAACAGACATACAGACACAAGCCTAATTTTAGAAAAGCTTTGATTTTTTAAAAACAAAAGTGAAAATAAAACGCTCGAAGCCATAGTTCGTTTCCTGTCTTTGGGAAATTAGCAGGGATCTAAAGGGATAAGACAATGGCCGATAAATTGATGTATATCCCCAATTATGATACACACAATCACCCCTTCTGAAATATTTAAACACTCAACTTAATAAACCATAATAATCATAATAATTTATAAAAGTCCACAAAGTGGTTAAGCCAACAAAAAAGATAATGTTATTACCCCTTCTTTAGATTAAAATTAGTGGTTGAAACGTTTAGACACTCAACCAAGCATTCAAAATTCAGTTAAAGTCTTCAAAATTGTAAATCCAACGAATAAGAAAACATTATCATAAGACTTTAGGGACTAGTGTAATAAACAGCCCAATGTCCCCTCCCTCCCTACATAAGTATATGTTTATTGTTAAATCAATGAAATAATATTTCACAATGGTACAAAATAATTTAAAGTATGGCTTTGAAACCAATTAATATCCAGGGATCTAAAGGGATAAGACAACGGTTGATAAATTGATTTACAGCCCCAATGATAATTGACAAAGTTGCCACTTCTGTAGATTATAATTGATGGTCGAAACGTTTGAACACTCAACTGAAAGAACCAACTAATCAACTAAGTCCCCAGATCCCAGGCTAACAAAATTTATACAATTTTTAGTTTAATATTTTTGGAAAATTGTCTGTAATACGATGCTGTACATAATTTTTCAGTTTGGCAATGAACCGGTTCTAATCCAGCGGATATTAATCGGATTGAAAGCCATAAAAAAATATTTCGGACCAACGTGAAAGAAAACGTATTGATTTAATAACAAACATATTCAAGGAATCTAAAGGGATAAGACAATGGCCGATAAATTGATGTACATCCCCAATGGTGATACACAAAATTACTCATTATGTAGATTAAAATTATTGGTTGAAAAGTTAAGACACTACTAGTTTGAAATAAACCATTTCGATTTCATTAAAAGTACCCAAAGTTTTGAGTTAAGAAATCATGGTTATAAAACTTTGGGTACCAGTAGTGTACTTAGTACATTTATCCCTTTTATGTTAATTTTGGCATGTTAGAATTGTCCTATAGCTTTCAAACATGGCATGATAAATATATATTCTATAATCGTTACCAGAGGTGGATTCTTAAAAAACTTTTTGACTTATTGCCTCGCTAAAATTAGTGAGGCTCGCTAAAATTTTGTGAAAAATCCCCCAAAATCGCATTAAAAATCTACAAAAATTAAACGAAATCTTATGCTAATAACTCTTTTATAATTTTATTTAATTTGTGTAGACTTTTGATGCGATTTTTCACAAAATAAAAGTCTATAGGTCCATTTAAAACATGTTGATTTTTACTTTTTGACAACAATTTTTTAGATGTAATATAAGTAATAATTCTACTTGACTGCATTTTGGAACATTGATTCCTTTGACAACAAAGTATTATTTTATAATCGAAGCATTCTAAAACCAAGTCGTTAGAAATTTAAGCATGTCTTTTTGATAAACTTCTGACACTTTACAAGTGTTAATGTTCGTTTGTCCTACTGTCTTAAGTTAGAGCTTTATGGATGTTGTCATACTTGTTTTCTTTTTCTTTTTGAAATAAAGATGAGAAGATTTTCAAGGGATCTAAAGGGATAAGACAATGGCCGATAAATTGATGTACATCCCCTATGATAATGATACACAAAATTACACCTTCTGTAGATTATATTTAGTAGTTGAAACGTATGGACACTAAACTTAATGAACCAATATAAAAAAAATAAATAAAAGTCCAAAGTTGTTAAGCCAATAAATAAGAAAACGTTATTATAAAACTTTGGGGACTAGTGTAATAAACAGCCCAATGTCCCTCCCTCCCTGATTTTTTGAAATAAAGATGAGAAAATTTTTGTATTTGAAGCGGATATCAGAAAGGGAGGGAATATTAGACAGTAAATTTTACTGGTACCCAAAGTTTTCGTTGGCTTAATACCTTTTATTACTTCGGTTAAATCTTGACTAGTGTAAAACTTTTCAACCATTAAAGTGAATCTACAAAAGGTATGATTTTGTTATGATCATTGGGGATGTAGATCAATTATTGTCAATTGTCTTATCCCTTACCGGATATGTATCTAGGATAGGGACTGTTCATTACACTAGTCCCCAAAGTTTTATAATAACGTTTTCTTATCTTTTGGCTCAACAACTATTATGACTTTTTTTTGAATTTTTAATGGTTGGTATATTAAGTTGAGTGTTCAAACGTTTCAACCATTAATTGAAATGTATATAAGCGATTATTTTGTGTACCATCTTCGGCCCTTCGGGCCTAACAAAACTGGTATTTATTCCATGATTTCTATTTTAAGACTCGTGGAAAATGGTCTGTAATATAATGTTATACATGATTTTTCAGTATTGCTGAGAACCGATTCTAAGCCAGCGGATATTAATCAGTTTGGAATCTTAATAAATAAATCTTAAATGTAAAATTTTGTTTAATAAAGATCATTGAAATGTTTTATGAATCCTCATTAAAGGTTTAAACTTGATAGGACAATTAAATCACACCTTTTTTTACGAAGAAACCATGGGCTGTTTATTACACTAGTCCCCAAAGTTTTATAATAACGTTTTCTTATTTGTTGGCTTAACAACTTTGGGGACTTTTCATTAATTTTGATTGGTTGGTTTATTAAGTTGAGTGTCCAAACATTGCAACCACTAATTGTAATCTAAAGAAGGGGCGATTGTGTGTATCATCATTGGGTATGAACATCAATATATCTGCCATTGTCTTATCCCTTTAGCTCCCTGAATATATTCAACCTTCTTTGTTTCCAAAAGTCGCACGAAAATCAAAAAATGTCAATTTAACAAAAAGATGCCAAAAAATGTTGTAGTTTTTTTTCTTGGATGGAAGGGATGTTGGACTGTAAATTATACTAGTACCAAAAGTTTTATTATAGATATCTTTCACTAATTTGGTACTTTGATTCAAACTAACAGTGTCCAAACATGTCAACCAATCATTTTAATTTATCGTCCATTGCAGAGAGGGAGAGAACAGACGATGGGCTGTTTATTACACTGGTCCTCAAAGTTCCAAGATTCGTTGGCTTAACAACTTTGAGGACTTTTATTGTTGAGTTCAATAAGTTGAGTGTTCACACGTTTCAACCACTAATTTTAATCCATAGAAGGTGTAATTTTGTGTATAATCTCTGGGTATGTGCATCTATTTATCAGCCATTGTCTTATCCCTTTAGATCCCTGCGTCCATTGTCAATTGGCTTTGGCAAAAAAACAATTAATTGGCGCCATTATGGTAAATGGCGCGAAAATAAAAAAAATGGCGCGAAAAACAGTATATGGCGGGAAACCAAACTAAAAGTGCACACTTACCTAGTCCAAAGTTAATAGTGAAAGCCACAGGACTATCGCGGTTCGAATCCTGGTCCTAAAATAAAAAAAAGTTTGGGTACCATTCCAAATAAGTTTGGGTATCGTATTAGTTTGGGTATTAGTTTGGGTACTATTCTAATTTTAAAAGTTTGGGTACCATTCTAATTTTATAAGTTCGAGTTCTGGTCCCAAAATAACATATTGGGGTATAGTCCTTTTCGTGGAAACGCCTCTTAAGGGGCGTTTCGTCGTATTTTCACCTCAGTTTTTAAAGGTTATTTTAGGTTAGGTTAGGTTAAGTTGGGTTAGGTGATTGACACGCAGGGTTAGAGCCCCCTAGAAATAGGGGAAAAGCTACTGTGAAAATACGACGAAACGCCATTTAAGAGGCGTTGCCACGAAGGGGACTATACCCAAATATTGTAATAAGCTGAATCCTAAAACAACAGATCTATAGTATTGATTTATATACAGATGATTACCTACCCCCTTTTCCAATGACCTTTTTGTCTGTTAGCAAAGTGTTTTCTGCTACTACGCTGTGTTAATATTCCCAACACCATTGGTTGATTGTCAAAGACCCAATTGAGAGACAGCTCAAAGTCATTGGGAGGGGGGAATACAATAATTTAAAGGATTTAAAGGATGGCATCATTAAAATAGCATACTTGTTATGAATAACTAGTGGTTACGTCCCCCTAGAGGCCTCTAGGGGGACTTGAGGAAGAGGGGGGGGGGGAGAAAGTATTGTCGAGTTTTTATTTTCCATTTTAGACCAGTGCAGTGGTTAGCTGTCTGGTTTTAGTGGTTAGCTGTTCATTTAGCTACAGACATCCTGTTCTTTTTCTTTATAAGGATATTTGGGAATAGTCCTTTTCGTGACATCGCTTCTTAAGGGGCGATTTGTCATATTTTTAAAATGGCTTTTCATAGGTTATTTTAGGTTAGGTTAGGTTGTATTGGGTTAGGTGATTGCCCCACAGGGTTATGTAATTGGCCCCGCAGGGTTAGAGCCCCCCGCAGGGGCTAGAAATAGGAGAAAATCTACTGTGAAAAATACGACAAATCGCCTCAAAAAAAGCGATGTCACGAAAGGTACTATACCCGGATATTTTTATATACAAAGTAAATAGCCAATAAATCACTAAATATGAATATTTGATTTGATTGTTATTTTATCTTACTTTTAGAAATGAATCTTTATGAAGCAGCTTATAGTGCCTAATAAAAAATGACGTCATGCAATACAAATGACCAAAATGGGCCAGTATACAATTGACCAATAGTAAAATATATACTGGCCTATCATTGGTCAATAGTAATGTATGATGTCACTTTTTATTAGGCACTATTTTTATCTTTGTTTATTATCAAATCAGTTTTGGTGTTTTCACTTTAAAATTGTAGCATTTTAACTAAAAATAGTTATAGTTAGAGGGGGGGGGGGGATTTTAATTTACATGAGGGGTGATTAAAAAACATTAAAAAATGGCACAAAAATAAAAAAAAAATGGCGGGGCCTACCTTGCTTGGGAGTGGATCTGTGTCCCTGCACGGTACTTCCTCTTCTAGCACTGCAGACGCCATCTTGGATTTTTATACCAAGCATCGGAAGAACCAAAGTACAATTTGAAGAAATCACACAGAGTACAAACTGTACAAATCACAGGATGCAAAGAGTACACATCACAAAGAGTACAAATCACAAGTGGTGGTGTAGTTGATGGTCCAGGGAGTTTGGGATAAGCATTTTTTTGTTATGTATAAAAAAGTAAAAAAAAGATTCTGAAATAAAGAATTTTTATTATTAGTTTAAGTAAAGTAATTATATGTCAGTCTGTCTGTTTGTCTGTCTGTTTGTCTTCCTTTTTGTCTGTCTGTTTGTCTTTCAGTTTTTCTGTCTGTTTTTCTGTCTATTTGTCTGTCTGTTTGTCTGTCTGTTTGTCTATATTTTACTTTTTCTTTTTAAATCTAAAATAGAAAAAATTGGGATATTGAATTCAACTCCACCCCCCTCCCCCATCTCCAGTGCGCCGTGAGGCCTCTAGGGGCGTAGCCGCTAGTTCTATTATATAAAGTACTAAGGTTTTTTTGTCTATAGGTTTGTCAGATATTGATAACTACTTAACCGATCAGGTTCTCTATTTTAGGAAGCTTTAAATAGGTCATTGTATGGTTTAAGGCTATTTATTTGATGTTCAAGTCTTTGTATGGTTTTAGGCTATTTTCTGCCTACCCCTTTCCCTTCGAATATAAATACCCTAGATGCTAGGGGCGCAACTACTACATATAAAGAAAAAGTTATATTAACAAAATTGTTATATTATATTATTAGAATGTTTTTTTTGTCGAAAAATGCTGGTCCAAATGGATCGTAATTTTTAGGAAAGTTTTATAAATGTGGTTTTAGGCTGTTTTTCTTACCTCCAGCGTCCTTCCCTAAAGGCCACGAGCGAAGCAACTAGTAGATATAGAAAAAAATTTAGATAAATAAAATTATGAAGATAGATAAACCAAAAAATATATGAACACGTTCTCTCTTTGGTTGGCTAAAATTTTTTTTTTATGAAGTGTCCAAACTTTTCCACCAATAATCACAATCTACAGAAGGTTTAATATTGTTTTTAAAAATCTGTCGTATATTGTCTTATCCCTTAAGCCTTACAGCCAGGGGCTTTGATTAAGCGAATTTATTTCATTTAAAATTCTTGAAAAGGGGTAGTTTCACGAAATGCATTTGAACTTAATTTAGTGAACCGCATATTTTATCCTGGTTAAATGGTTAAACTACATTTATATGGCATATATTTGAAAGAATTTCAATTTTCTACCACGTAGTTTTAAAATATCAAGACTTGAAAATCGTCTATTTAAATTGCATATATCACAAAAAGCTTGATATTTTCAAAACTACGTGGTAGAAAATTTAATTTTTTTCAAATATATGCTATATAAATGTAGTTTAACCCATTAACTAGGAAAAAAATTGTGGTTCACTAAATTAAGTTCAAATGCACTTCGTGAAACTACCCCTTTAGATATTTGGTGTTAAACTTGTTTTGTTCTGTAACTAAAGGAAAGTGGATAAGAAGGGAGGGGGGGGGAGAAGAAAATGGGTTGTAAGAAAATTTTCACTTAAGATTATTTGTTAAAATCTTGGTTCCTTGTCCCTTATTCCAACAAAAGACCAGTGAGGAAGGGAGGGGACATTGGACTGTTTATTACACTAGTTCCCAAAGTTTTATAGTAACGTTTTCTTATTCGTTGGATTAACAACTATGGGGACAATTTTTGAATTTCGATTGGTTAGTTCATAAGTTGAGTGTCAAAACGTTTTAACCACTAATTGTAAATGTGCAATTTTGTGAATCATCATTGGGGATGTACATCAATTTATCGGCAATTGCCTTATCCCTTTAGATCGCTTAGTTTCATATATTATTTATAGCATCGTATTATAGACAGATTTCCGCGGACATTATGCCTAAAAACCGGTTCTAATCCACCGGATATTAATCGGTTTTACTTACCCTTTAGATCCCTGACAAAGACAGAGAAACAATGGAAAAATAAGAATGATAACATCCATAAAATAAATATCAAAAAAATATAAAGAACAGATTAATAGTTATGTATTGCATCTTATCATAAATAGCTTTCCGCGAATAATAAAATGAAAAAATAATATAATATTAATTCAAAGTTTCTTAGCCCCGAGGGGCCGAAGGCTCATGCTAACAAAACTGGTATTAATATTATGATTTTTATTTTATTATTCGTAGAATACTGTCTATAATACGATACGGTACTTGAAGTTTGGACTAGTTAACACCTACCAATCAAGATTTGATTAAAGTTCTTAATTTTTAAAAATAACGAATTTGACAAAAATAATTACAAAACAAATTTCATTTATAGTCCAATGTTCCCTCCCTCCCATTTTTTTCATTTATAGACATACAGAGAGAGAGAGAGAGAGAGAGAGAGAGAATGAGAGAGAGAGAGAGAGAGAGAGAGAGAATGAGAGAGAGAATGAGAGAGAGAGAGAGAGAGAGAGAGAAAGAGAGAGAATGAGAGAGAGGACGATGTGCTGTTTTATTACACTAGTCCCTTAAGTTTTATAATAACATTAACTTTGGGAACTTTGGGGAATTAATGTTGATTAAGTTAAGTGTTCAAATATTTTAACCACTAATTCAAATCTAGATAAAGGGTAAATTTGTGTATCATTATTGGGGATGTACAGTACATAATTTTATCGGCCATTGTCTTATCCCTTTAGATCCCTGTGTACAAAGATAAGCTATAGAGTAGCTTCGCTACAAAACTGTTTCAAACCACGATGATTATATCGCTAATGGCTATATTTTTTTTGAAAATAATAAATTGTGTTTGATTTAATAAGAACAATTTTCCCAGGGATCTAAAGGGATAAGACAATGGCCGATAAATTGATTAATATCCCCAATGATGATGCACAAAATTACCCCTTCTGTAAATTATAAATAGTGGTTGAAACAACACTCAACTTAATGAATCTAGGGATAAGGGATGGGAAACGTAGGGAAACATTATTTCAGGCCTATTTCAAGCCTAGGCCTAATAAACCAGTTTTGGGATGGCGCAGTAGTTCGTTATAAACGCTAATGAAAAAGCTGTGTGTGTGTGTGTGTAGATAAAGTATAGAATCAAATTCAGGTAGCTAGTATAAAGTAATAATTATGTCGTGTGGGTGAGTTGCACCTGGACTGAACAGTCAACTTGTCAACTCAAGGCCAGACTCTTGGTCCTTCACCTCATACCCGTAGTACAGTACATTACAGACAACCAACCCTTTGATTGCACGATCTTTGTCTGGAGATCCTAACTGTGCATGGTAATGAGTTGCGCCTGTTTGGGGCCAAGGCATTCCCCCTACTCTGCATTTTTTTATGTCCTGTGCCGAACAATGCAGGTAGGTACCATTATTAACGTCTTTGGTATGATGCGGATTCGAGTTACATCCTTCCAAACAGTTTCCTTGACACTTTAATTAGAACATGTGGGTCATTTACACGTCAAACTTAAGGGTGGAGAGTTAAAGTTTCGTGATTTTTTGGTCACGGTGTTATTGCGACAATTAATGCAACCAAAGCATGAACATGACGCTGTATCAGCAATGACTGAAGCCACATCAAATCCTAAGGACTTTTCAATGCAACCTAGGATCTAACATGACTCCTAGTCGTTGAACTAACAAACGCCACTATTACACTAGTGAGCTACTACACAATGCTAGTCCACAAGGACTTTTCAATCAACCTATGACCTTACAGCGTTTTTCGATCACTAGTGCACCATGCCAAGGACCACCCATGCATACCTGATTTAGGGCTAAGACTTCCCCCCTACTCTTACTCCAATCTCTAACGCCTGAAAGAGCAGCAGTAGGTACTAATTTTACATCTTTAGTATTGATGCGGTCTGGGGACTCGAACCCGACACCTCCCCAACAGAAAGGCGGACGTTAAACCACTGAGCCATATCTGCGGGTCTAGTATAAAGTAAAAAACATAACTTTTTATAAACCTATATATTAATGGCTTTTGTTAAAATGAAGTTTTTTCTCTCCCAAATTTTTTTACTTTGGTAATTTGAACTGTCAGAAAGCTATTGTTGGGTTTCCCTCAGACAGATTTTAATTTGTATTATTTGCATTTTTATTAATGAGTAAAAATTTTATTTGAAAATTTCATTGCTAATTAAAATTCAAAATAAATAAATTAATATACACTTGGGTAACATTGTATCAAGTTCTTTGGA
This sequence comes from Acartia tonsa, assembly GCF_053477335.1. Taxonomy (NCBI): domain Eukaryota; kingdom Metazoa; phylum Arthropoda; class Copepoda; order Calanoida; family Acartiidae; genus Acartia; species Acartia tonsa. Next base: position 26,398,318 of record NC_137274.1, on the reverse strand, counting down.
TACTATTATGTAATGATAGATTTGTACTGTGTTGTATTGTACAAATATTAGGGGTTCCAGTACAAACGTAGGAGTCCCAAACGTCAGAGTGGACAAACGCAGAAGTGTTAAAACATTAATTTGATTAAGTATTTCTATACAGATTAGGTTAGGTTAAGATATGAATGTACAAATAAGCCCCCCGCAGGGGTTAGGCATTTTAAAAACCTGTAAGATGGTCTAAAATAGGTTAGGTTAGGTTAAGTGTCCACTTCGACGTTTGGGACTCCTGCGTTTGTCGTAGGACCATATTAGGGTTAAGGTGTTGTATCAATTCTGTATTAAATTTTTAAAATTCAAAATACAACATCTAATTTATAAACTATCAAATGAAAATTCGTAGCTACCTTCTTTCCAAAAAATAATCCCGTTATTTTTGTTTTTTCTACATGGCCCTTTTTTAATGTTTAACTCTAAGCAGATTTAATAATTAAGCTAATGTGATCTAACACCATTTATATTTATTTTTTAGTAGCAGACAAATCATTATTTTTTCTAGAATTGTCTGCTTCTAAAATTGCCAGGGTTTGTTATATTCTCATCCGCCAATTGGTGATTGGTTGATACAAAACAGGCTGATTCTTATTGGTTTAGAGCGATATCTACTTGGGAGCGTCCGCCAGTTTGATAGGAATTTGTAAAAGTTGCAATATCCCTTTAGAATCTAGGCCGGGACCTAATTAATGGCCAGGTTTCCTATCCCTTATCCCTAAATGAATCGACCAAAATTCACTGAAGTCCCCAAAGTTGTTAAGTCAACGAATAAAAAACGACTTTATAAAACTTTGGGACTAGTGTATTAATTGTCCTCCCCCTCTCTGACAAGTTTTTAATGGATAAAATATTTTGTATATTTGTTTCTCATATTCATTCGAATCCGGTGGATAGGAACCGGTTCTCATCCATACGAAAAAACTATGTCTAGCATCGTATTATATCCAGTTTTCTACAAATAACGAATAACAGTGTGTGTGTGTGTGTGTGTGTGTGTGTGTATGTGTGGTGTATGTCAGTGTGTGTGTGTGTGTGTGTGTGTGTGTTTGATTGTGTGTGTATGTCTGTGTGTGTGTGTGTATGTGTGTGTATGTCTGTGTGTGTGTGTATGTGTATATGTGTGTGTGTGTGTATATGTTTGTACTAGTGAATCGGTGATGCAGGCACCACCTAAAAAATTATATTCTACGTTATCTCACTTCTCAATATTAACCCTATTCTTCCATTGACCTATCCCCGACTATTAACCTTTTTTCTTCCATTGACCTATCCCCGACTATTAATCATTTTTTCTTCCATCGACCTATCCCCGACTATTAATCTTTTTTTCTTCCATCGACCTATCCCCGACTATTAACCTTTTTTTCCATTGACCTATCCCCGAATATTAACTTTTTTTCTTCAATTGACCTATCCCCGACTATTAACTTTTTTTCTTCCATTGACCTATCCCCGACTTTTAACTTTTTTTCTTCCATTTACCTATCTCCAACTATTAAACTTTTTTCTTCCATTGACCTATCCCCGACTTATAATCATTTTTCTTCCATTGACCTATCCCTGACTATTAACTTCTTTTCATTCATTGACCTATCCCTGACTATTAACTTTTTTCTTTCATTGAACTATCCCCGACCATTAACTTTTTTTCTTCCATTGACCTATCCCCGACTATTAACTTTTTTTCTTCCATTGACCTATCCCCGACTTTTAACTTTTTTTCTTCCATTGACCTATCCCCGCAATTAACTTTTTTTCTTCCATTGACCTATCCCCGACTATTAACCTTTTTTCTTCCATTGACCTATCCCCAACTATTAATCTTATTTCTTCCATTGACCTATCCCTCAATCTCTCTGTCTCTCCGAACCGTACTACAAATCAAGTTACTCATAAAGATTACTACGACTTTTATAGTTTCGTTTATTCATCATTTTTAAAGATCTAATGTCCCTCTCTCTCACTTCCCTTTTCTTCTGTCTTTATTTTAATTTATTATTTTTATTTAAAACTGTATTTATAATTTTGTCTCTCTTTCTTTAAAATATTTTAGGATCCTAATTTTTTGTTTAAAATTATCGTCCTGAAAGGGTTAAACTATTTAGCTAAATGTTAAATTTTAGTTTAATATCTGAACACATTCGGGCGCGTCGCTAGTATCATATTACATATTACTTAGTTTTCCTTGATTTACTATATTATAAACTTAAATTTTCTATTTTATGAATAGAAATTTAATACTTCAATATAATTTGAATAGCAACATGAAATAAAAAATTTAATTTATTCTTCATAGAGTAAAATAATGGGTCTTATCATTCTGGTCATTGAGAGTTTATTATTAATTATTGAACCAGTATGAGTTTTTAACATCTGACCTTTGGAAAACTTGAGCTCATTTATAGACATTTATTTCCTATATAGATCTGTCATGGATCTTGATGCAATACAGCATGCTGTTTTGTAAATGTTAAAAATTGGAAGATTTCATTAAATAAAAGTAATCGCAAATATAAGTATTAAATGAGTGTGTGTTTGATTGTGTGTGTGTATAGGTGTGTGTGTGTATATGTGTGTGTGTGTAAATGTGTGTATGTATGTGTTTGTGTATGTTTGTGGGTTTGTGTGTGTGTGTGTGTGTCTGTAGCTTAAAAACGTAGAAATGTTTGAACACTCAACTTAATCAACTAATCAAAATTTAATAATAGTCAACAAAGTTGTTGAACCAATAAAAAAAACACAATTGTAAAGCTTTGGGAACTAGAGTAAGAACAATGTCCCCTCCCTCCCTGAATACACTAATTGTAGAATTTAAAAAGATATCCAATTATAAAACAAGGATGACAACATCCATAAAAGCGAAGCTCTGAAAAGGTAGGACAATTTGTTGAAAAACTTCTTGATACAGGATTGTGTTTAAAAACATACCTACATTTTTAGGAGCTGCGTATTATAACAATGTACTTTGTTGTAATAGAAATCAGTATTCCAGAAATCAGATCAATCAAATAATTTTATCACTTAACAAGGATGACAACATCCATAAAAGCGAAGCACTGAAACGGTAGGACAAACAGACATTAACACTTGTATAGTGTCAGAACTGAATAATCATAATATAAATGTATAAGAGTCAAAGCAAAATTGTAAGTAAATTTGTTGAAAAACTGCTTGATTCAGGATAATGTTTATGGACATACTTACATTTTTAGAACTTAATTATAGAGATGCTTCGCTTACAATATTGTACTTTGTTATCCCAGGAATCAGTATTCCAAAAAATTTGAAAAATCGTTTGTTTAGATCACATAAAAATTTTTTGTTAAAAAAGTAAAAAATCAACATGTTTAAAATGAACGTTCAGACATTCTGGTAACGATTATAGAGTTGCTACGCTTTCTTACTCGTACCTAACTCCTATAGGATTCATCATGCAAAGTTTGAAATTGATAAAACAATTCTAAATTCACGAAAAAAGCTATCCGTCTCGTTACGGACGGACGGATCGACCCTAATTATAGAAAAGCTTCGCATATAAAAATTATAAAAAAAACGCCCAAAATTAAATAAAATGAATGAAACAGGTGTCAACTTTTTGGAGTGCAGTGGGGAAGGGGACAATGGGCTGTTTATTACACTAGTCTCCAAAGTTTTTAATAACGTTTTCTTTTTAGTTTGCTTGAAAACTTTGGGGATTTAAAAAAAAATTTATTCGTTAAGTTGAGTGTCGAAACGTTTCAACCACTCATTGTAATCTACAGAAGAGAATATATTGTGTATTTTCATCGGCGAAGTACATCAATTTATCAGCTATTGTCTTATCCCTTTAGATCCATGGAAGATAAAAAGGATGCCCAAGCTTGTTATATAATTTCGAATCCGGTGGATAGGAACCGGTTCTCATCCATACGAAAAAACTATTTCTATCATCGTATTATATCCAGCTTTCAACGAATATAAAAATGTACAATCATAAGATTAAAACCAGTTTTTTTAGCCCGTGCCTTCGGCACCTAGGGGCTAAAAAACTGGTTTTAATCTTATAATTGTACATTCTATATCCGCGGAAAGCCGTTTATAATACGATGCGAGAAATAACTATTAAAATTTTAATTTAGGAAGGTAAAGGACCTATTTTTTTTACTTTAAGGCTTTAATAGTTACATTTTTAGGACTTGACTGTAGAAATAACAGATCTATAGTATAGATGTATATACAGACAACTACCTCCGTTCCTTTTTCAAAGACCTCTTTCGTCTGCTTCTAAATTTTTTTCTGCTACTTGGCTGTGTTAATATAAGCGACACCATTTGTTGATATTTGTTGACCGGCCCAATAGAAAGGTTACACAAGGTGATTGCGATGGGTAAATACAGTGTTTTAACCCTTTCTCCCTCTAGTGTTTTACTCTAATGTAAAAATGCTTCGCCAAAAATATTATACCTAGTTGTCCCAAAAATCATTCTTCAAAAAATCATATTAATAGGATAATTGTATAATAAAAAAAATTGTAAATTTTTGCATGAAAAATAAGCAGTTTTAAATGGATGTAATGACTTTCTGAAAACGATTATAGAGTTGCTAATCGTACCTAACAACTACAGGATTCACCAAATGCAAAGTTTAGAATGGATAGGCCAATTCTAACCTGTTTAAATTAACGATAAGAGCTAACTGTACGTGACGTACAGACGTACGGACGGACCGACCCTAAATATAGAAAAACTTCACTTGTAAAAATCATTGTGTTTTAAATGGACATAATTGCTTTCTGAAAACAATTATAATATTGCTACTCTTGTAAAATCGTAGCCAACTGTTATATGAATTATTATGCAAAGTTTCAAATCGATTGGACAATTATAACGTCCTTAAATAACGAAAAGGGCTATCTGTTACTTACGAACGAATGGATCTAATTATAGAAAAGCTTTGCTTAATAGATCAATGGCGATTGTTTGGTGTTGATATTATTACGCTTTAATTTCAATTGATGTAGAATATATTTCAGAGAGAGAGAGGGGGAGGGGACAATGGACTGTTTATTACACTAGCAGTCAATAACACAATGCGATAAATAACTATTATTGTCTATTGTCTTATCCCTTTAGATCCCTGTTTTATTCAAATTCTTTATGGTTACTGATTTTATCAAAAATTAAAAGGATAAGTAATCAGGGATCTAAAGGGATAAGACAATGGCCAATAATATTGAATATTTCCCCAATAATAATACACAATATAAACCCCTTCTGTAGATTACAATTAGTGATTGAAACGTATGGACACTCAACTAAATGAAGCAACCAATCAAAATTCAATAATAGTCCCCAAAGTTGTTCAGCCAACGAATAACTAAACGTTATTATAATACTTTGGGGACTAGTGTAATAAACAGCCTAATGATTTCTACCTTCCTAATATGTGATTCTTATATTGAAGTAACAGGATGTCTGTTACGAAGGTTCTTGCTAACCGCTGGACCGATATGGTTCTCCTTTACAATTAAGCTTCTAATAGGTCCTGGGAAGGTTTTATAACTATTTCGTGGGAAGCCCATTAATTGTGTAGCAGTTTTTCGCGGATATTAAAATGAAAAATTTATAAGATTGAAACTAGTTTTGTTACCCCCGAGGAGCCCGAAGGCCCGGGATAACAAAAATGGTATTAATTTTATGATTTGAATTTTAATGTTCGTTGAACATTGCCTATAATTCGATGTTATTCAGTATGGCTGAGAACCGGTTCTAAACCTGCAGATATTAATCGATTTCCAAGGAATGAAATTTAAAAAAAATAATTTATCTACAAATCCCTTTTTTAGTAGCGAAGCTACTCTATAATTAACAATGTCCGTCCGTCCGTCTGTCCGTCCGTAATTAATGGATTGGGGGAAACGTGATTTTCTCGGCTCCTATAAAAGGTAGAAAGCTGAAACTTTTTGACAACATTCTCATCACTAAGGAGCACAATTAACTATAAAACATCAATGGCGGTCGGACTGCTTTTTAGCAGGTTTTAGGCTATTTTTATATTTTGCAAATTTTCCCCATATCTTTGGTGTTTGTGGTCTGATTTTCAAAATTTTTTCAGTTAAAGATATCAAAATTAAATTTCCCGTCGTTTGAAGAAAACAACGATGACTTTCAGTCTGCCTTTTTGCAGGTTTTTGGCTATTTTTATATTTTTTACATTTTTCTCCATATCTTTGGTGTTTCAGTTTTTCAGTTAAAGATATCAAAATTAAATTTCCTGTCGTTTGAAGAAAACATCAATGGCGGTCAGACTGCCTTTAACAGGTTTTTGGCTATTTTTATATGTTTGACATATTTCCCCATATCTTTGGTATTTTTAGTCCAATTTTAAAACTTTTTTGCATTCAGTTTCCAAATAATTTTTCCCATTGTTATGTGCATCTAGAATGTAATTTACTTTAACCGTCTTCATCATACAAAATAAAACAAGGTTTCGTGTTTATTTTCTCCAATAAATCTATTCTTGATTTAATAAATACACTTTAAATCTACTTGTACGTATTCCCATTCACAATTTGTGCTTCGCTACTTATGGATGTTGTCATCCTTGTCTTTGGCTTTTATTTAAAAGAAAGAAAAAGTGATTATTTGTATGTGTGTGTGTGTGTGTGTGTGTGTGTGTGTGTGTGTGTGTGTGTCTATGTGTGTGTGTGTATGTGTGTGTGTGTGTGTGTGTGTGTGTGTGTGTGTGTGTGTGTGTTTGTCTTTGTGTATATGTGTGTGTATTTATGTATGTGTGTCTGTGTGTGTATGTGTGTGTGTGTGTGTGTGTATATGTATGTGTGTGTGTGTGTGTATGTGTATGTGTTTGAGTGTGTGTGTGTGTGTCTGTGTGTGTATATGTGTGTGTATCGAGGAAAGTAGCGATCATTAAAATATTTTAATTGAATTGAGTCTTACATTTTTTATGATGTAAATATCCAATGATGATAAACAAAATTGTTTCTTGTAATTATACAGTGTGTTTTTTTTTATGAGCACTTTTTTGAAAGCAATTTTACCTCACTTATAGTTATCAGAATTTAATGATTAATGGCTTATTTTCTTCGTTTTTTAAGGGAAATTATGAAACAACAAAAAAAATTACAGTTTTTGTTGAAAAAGTACAGTAAAGTTGAAAATTAAAAACTTAGGTGTCAACATCTAAAAATGGTTTTAGCGCATTTTTCTTATGCTCAAATAATCAACCTTTTGCAAGAATGGCTGCTAAACACTTCAAAGTTGAGATAAAATGTATACAGATACTATTAGGGACATGTACTAGAACATATCAAAGTTTGAAGGTCATATCTCAACCAGGGAGGGAGTACTGGCCCTTCAAAGTCGACTACAGAAAATCCATTTTTTTAAGAAAAATGCGCTAAAACCATTTTTATATGTTGACACCTAAGTTTTTAATTTTCAACTTTACTGTACTTTTTCAACAAAAACTGTAATTTTTTTTGTTGTTTCATAATTTCCCTTAAAAAACGAAGAAAATAAGCCATTAATCATTAAATTCTGATAACTATAAGTGGGGTAAAATTGCTTTCAAAAAAGTGCTCATAAAAAAAACACACTATAATTGAAATGTGTCATCTAGAGGCCTCTAGGAGCATTTATGATGGTGTTACACTCCTCCCATAATAGCCATAAACCTTCCCAGGACCTATGAGAAGCTACACTGTAAAGGAAAACGGTTCTGTGGTTAGCGAGATTATTATGTACACACAGACTATTGGGTACTTCTATCAAACCAATTTAAAAACTTTGGGTACTTTTATATTAACTGTCCCTCTCCTTGTATGACGCGCTCTTGAAAATCATCCAAGCGTAAATATAGCAGTCAAATCAGGGATCTAAAGGGATAAGACAATGGCCGATAAATTGATGTACATCCCCAATGATGATACACACAATTACCCCTTTTGTAGTTTATAATTAGTGGTTGAAACATTTAAACACTCAACTTAATAAACCAACCAACTTTAGGGACTAGAGTAAAGAGTAGCCCATTGTCCCCTCTCTCTCTTGTAAATATGGCATTTAAATTGATATATGTCCCAGGGAGGTAGGGGACATTGGGCTGTTTATTACACTAGTCCCCAAAGTTTTTTATTAACATTTTCTTATTCTTTGGCTCAACAACTTTGGCGACTATAATTGAGTTTTAATTGGTCGGTTTATTAAGTTGAGTGTCCAAACGTTTCAACCACTAATTAAAATCTTATTAAAGGGGGTGATTTTGTGTATTTTCATAAGATATGTACATCAATGGACGATACTTTGGTGTACAATACATCCCCAATGATGATGCACACAATTACCCCTTCTGTAGATTAAAGATTGTTGGTTCAAAATTTTGGACACAACGTTTGTATAACGTTCAACATTGAACTATTTATTACACTAGTCCTCAACGTTTTATAATAACGTTTTCTTATTGATTTATTGATTCATTTAGTTGAGTGTCCAAACATTTTCACCACAAAATGTAATCTACAGAAGGGGTAATTTTTGTATCATTATTGAGAATGTATATTAATTTATCGGCCATTGTCCTATCCCTTTAGATGCATACCTAATACCCAAAAATGGACAACAATCTAAAATTTACCAGGGATGGATCATTTGATGATAAATTAATATACCCCCAAAAATTAAAAAAAATGGGTATAGTCCCTTTCGTGGCAACGCCTCTTAAGGGGCGTTTCGTCGTAGCTTTTCTCCTATTTCTAGCCCCTGCGGGGGGCTCTAACACTGCGGGGCCATATGCCTATCCATGCAGGGCAATCAAATGACCCAACTTAACCTAACCTAACAAAAGCTATTGTGAAAATACGACGAAACGCCCCTTAAGAGGCGTTGCCACGAAAGGGACTAGACCCAAATTATTTACCGAGATGTTTTGAATATGGTATTTCCAAACACTAAATCAACCTCCCAAAGTGTCTTGTGCCATTGAATGTGTTTGAAGTTCTGTATAATTTACAGTCCAATGTCACCTCCCTCCCTGATAAGTAGATAAAGGATAAGATAGTTGGTTAAAAAGTTTGGAAACTATCGTGATTTTTTAAACTTTGGGTACCAGTGTAAATTATAGTCCATTTCTCCCTCCCTACATGATAAGATAGATCAAGTCCAAAAAAAACGATAAGGAATCTATTTTTAAAAAAGGGAACATAGGGCTAAACGGCATATGATAATAATCAGAAACCTCGAAGCCTACAAATAATAGCAAAGTCAAAATAATGCGCGGCTAAAGAAAAAACGCGCAAAAAAAGATTTTTAATTATGTTGTGAATGTTTTAAGCTGTATATTATATATAGAGAGAGATGGAACAATGGACTGTTTATTACACTAGTCCCCAAAGTTTTAGAAAAATTTTCTTATTTGTTGGCTTAAAAACTTTGGGGACTTAGATTGGTTGAATATTTAACAACTAATTTTAATCTACAGAAGGGGTAATTTTGTGTTTCATCATTTGGGATGTACAAACAAGCGAGAAAATTGCCACATCTAGTGGCGATATCTCTTGGGAGGGTGGTGGTAACCTCTCCCAAAATAGTCATAAACTTTCCAAGGATTTATGAGAAGTCTATTTAAATGAGAACCAAATCGGTCCAGCGCGGCGGTTAGATAGATCATTCGGTACTCACAGACAGACACACACACACACACACACACACACACACACACACACACACACATCCTATTACTTTACTATTATTTAATTACATTTCTTTGTATAATGGACCGCGATCCCAATAATCTATATATGTACATAAGACCTTATTTGTTAAATTGTTACAAGATCGAATGGCTTTTATGAAGTTTACAACAATCGATATATTAATACATAGATGTTGAACCAGATTTTCATGCAATTGGATACAGTGATGCTCGCAGCTGGTTA
>NC_137274.1:26293099-26388254 GCF_053477335.1 Acartia tonsa | reverse complement strand
AGGATGTCTGTCTGTTTGTATTTCTTTTTAAAAGCGGAGCTTTTCTATAATTAGGGTCGGTCCGTCCGTACGTGCGTCTGTCCGTAACGGATAGCTTTTTTCGTTAATTTAGGCATGTTAGAATTGTCCTATCGATTTCAAATTTTGCATGGTGATTCCTTTGGTGGTTAGGTACGATTTATAAAGCGTAGCTACTCTAAAATCGTTACCAGAATGTCCTTACGTCCATTTCAAATATGTTGATTTTAAATCTTTTTTTGAATTCTGATTCCTATTACAACAAGGTACAATGTCCTAAAAATATAAGTATTGCTTCTATAATAACATTGTATCTTGTTGTAATGGGAATCAGTTTTTTTTAAAAATAAGATAAATAGTATTAATTAAAGATATAAATTTTTTTTTAAGTCTTACCTAACTGTAATATGAATCATCATGCAATGTTTGAAATCTATCGGACTATTCTAACCTTTTAAAATTAACGAAAAGAGCTAACCGTTACGGACGGACCGACGTTAATTATAGAAAAGCTTCGCTTTTAAGAATACTTTTTAACAGTTTGATAAGGATTTATAAAAAAAATAGTAAAAATTAGTTTAATACATTTTGTTATCAATTTTTAATAGTTATTTATTGCATCGTATTGTAGACAGCTTTCTGCGGATATTTAAAAATCACAATTATTAAAACCAGTTTTGTCAGCCCCGAGATGTCAAGCTAAAAAATGGTTTTAATTTTATGATTATAAATATTAATCGGTTTCAAAGCTATACTGGAATATATTAATTAATATTAATGTGAAAAAGTTATTGTGAGAAAAATATAAAATAAGAAGCCAAGGTGTGTTTTAATACAAAGTAGAACGATGTCTGTTTGTCTGTATGAAGCCCAAGATCTCGCAAACAACTGGACGGATTGCTTTTTTTAGAAGCGAAGCTACTCTATAATTTACAATGTATGTCCGTCAGTCTATCCGTAACACTATGGAGTAAATGAGATTTACTCAGCCGCTATTAAAGCTAGACCTCTGTAAAAAAAAATATTCCATCGATAAACTTTTTCATGTATGTTGTAAATGTAATAAATACAGACAGATAGTGTGAGGGATCATAAGATTTATAGAACAATCTTTGTGTGTTGGCCACTAAAATTTCATTGAATTTCCATTATGGCTTCAAAACCGATTAATATCAGCTGGATTAGAACCAGTTCTCAGCCATTCTTAAAAATAATGTACAATATCGTATTACAGACAATTTTCCATGAACAATAGAATAAAAATCATAAAATTTATACCAGTTTTGTTAGACCGGGGCTTAAGTACCCATGAGCTAGCAAAATAAGTTTTAATCTAATAATTTTTCATTCTACTATCCGCGGAAAGCTGTCTATGTTACGATGCGATAATAGTTATTACTCGCATCGTATTATAAACAGCTTTCCGCGGTTATAGAATCTTAATGATTGTACATTTTTATATTCGTAGAAAGCTGAATATAATACGATGCTAGACATAGTTTTTTTCGTATGGATGAGAACCGGTTCCTATCCACCGGATTCAAATGAATACGAGAAATAACTATTAAGTTTCTTTATCTTTTAAAATAAACAAATTGAATAAAGCTGTTTCTAAGATAAGTGTCACATCACAATACTAGTTCTTATCTTATTGTGATACTATAGTGATAAACTTTAGAGGAACCACCACTTCTAGGGATGTACTTAATTTTAGTTTCCAAAAGTGTACCTAGCTTCCACCTTCTAGCTAAAAAAGCTTCGAACGTTCAAATTTGAAACATTAAAATTTTGAATGTATAATGTATAAATCGTTTATACATTCAATTTTTTCCCTTTGACAAGAGTAGCTGAAAATAACGTTTGCAATAATTGGGTTATCTGCTGTACAATTTCGGAAATTAGGCAAGAAATAGGCAATACATTTTCAGCACATCCTTCTCGGACACTCAGGGATCTTTAGGGATAAGACAATGGAAGATAATTTGATATACATCCCCAATGAGGATAAACAAAATTACCCCCTCTGAAAATAGAAATCATTTGTTGACACATTTGTAGGTTTTGACCAATTTGTAGGTTTTGACCAATTTGTAGGTTTTGACCAATTAAAATGAAAAAATGTCTCCAAAGCTTTTGAGCTAACAAATATGATAACTTTGGCTATGAATGTAATTTACAGTCCAATGTCCCCTCCCTCCCTGTAGGCACTAGTGTTCTCATAAATATTAAATGTGGGAATGTTTATTAGTAGCAAACTTTCAAAATATTTTTTTCCCATTGTTATGAGCATCTTTTATGTCGCCATCATACAATATAAAAACAAGGTTTCGTGTTTATTTTCTAAAATAAATCTATTCTTGATATTAAAAAAATACACTTTAAATCTACTTGTACACATTCCCATCCAGGATTTTTAATGCTTCGCTACTTATGGATGTTGTCATCCTTGTTTAAATTTTATTTAACCAATAAAGTCATATACTTTTTCCACTTTACAAGGCCTACAAAATACTCTGATTTTTATTTATTTAACATAGGAGATACAGTCCCCCCAAAAGTATAAAATAAATTGTCTTTTTAAAAGCAAAGCTTTTCTATAATTAGGCCAGTCCGTCCGTATGTCAGTCTGTCCGTCAGTCCATCCGGAACGGATAGCTTTTTTTGTTAATTTAGGCATGTTCAAATTGTCCTATCGATTTCAAACTTTGCATGGTGATTCCTGTAGTAGTTAGGTACGATTTAGAAAGCTTAGCAACTCTATAATCGTAGCCAGAATGTCCGTACGTCTATTTTAATTTTTTATGTGATAAAATCATCCAATCGATTACTGATTCCAATTACTATAAGGTAATTTTGGGCGAAGCATCTCTATAATCAAGTCCTAAAAATGTTAGTATGTCCTTAAACAGAAATCTGTATTTAAGAAATTTTGCAACAAATTTACATATAATTTTGTCAAAACTTATATATTCTTATTTTGTATATTCAGTTCTGACTCTCTACAAGAGTTAATGTTCTTCTGTCATACCGTGCCAGAGCTCCGCTTTTATGAATATTGTCTTCCTTGTTATGTGTGTATATCAACGCTTATTTTAAGGAAAAAGATAAGAATTTTTTACAAAAATAAATAGTTTAATTCTTATCACTGTAGCAGTTCAAGTTTTTTGTTGTTGTGAAAAGTATATTTTATTATCATAAAACAGTGAATATAATTATAAATAATAAGCATAAATATAAGTTCTATTTAACAAGGATGACAACATCCATAAAAGCGAAGCTCTTAAACGGTATGACTGACGAACATTAATCCTGTAGAGTGTCAAAACTGAATATACAAAATAACAAGGATGACAACATCCATAAAAGCGAAGCACTGAAACGGTATGACATACGAACATTAACTCTTGTAGAGTGTCAAAACTGAATATACAAAATAACAAGGATGACAACATCCACAAAAGCGAAGCACTGAAACGGTAGGACAAACGGACATTAACTCTTGTAGAGTGTCAAAACTGAATATACAAAATAACAAGGATGACAACATCCATAAAAGCTGAGCACTGAAACGGTAGGACAAACGGACATTAACACTTGTAGAGTGTCAAAACTGACAAAATTATGCGTAAATTTGTTGCAAAACTTCTTAAATACAGAATACTGTATAACCCTTACAGATCGGGCCCCAATTCCCACCTTAATAGATTGGGGGGGGGAGGGGGGGTCTTAATAGATCTCGGCTCCTGTTACAGTTAGAGACATAAAATTTTTTCTGGTGGTTCATGTGTATTTTTAGAGAAAATTACTTTTTCTAGTCATAGCGGTCAGACCGCTCCTTAGCCGCTTTTTAGCGGCCAATTTTGCAGCTAGGATGACCAAATTTTAGGACGAACTTTTATTTTTCATAACAAATAAAATACTTTTTCTGATCATCGCCGAAAAACGGCAAATAACGGAAACCGCCATTTTCGGCTGTTACGGCGGTAAAACGGCGGTTGGCGGCGCAAATTAATATTTTTATCTGTTTATTGTTGCTCAAGGATTTACCAAAAAAATTTATAGGTCTCTAGCTGTAATAGAAGCCACGATATTAATGATATATGTCTGTAGTAAAAGCCGGACAAAAATCGGTCATAAAGTCAGTCAGGGAGCGGTCAAACGGCCATAACACCACTTTTCTCAGAAGGTCATTGATATCTAAGTATTCACGAAAAAAAATTTTAGGTTTCTACCTTATACACAAAAGTCTTAATGTAGAAATTAAGATTTATTTAGCATTTTTTCTAAATTTGGTGCCACCTAACCGACTTTGACCGGACGCCACGACTGACACAGACCAGATATCCTTATAAGATCAACTCTTGCCGACGTATAATTACTAAACTTAAAAAGTCATGAAGTCACAACTCTCTATCTTACCTACAAAAAAATGACTTTGAAAAAACTAGAGGGGTGGGGGGGTCAATATAACCCCCCCCCCGATCTGTAAGGGTTAAGGACAAACTAAAATTTTAGGGCTCGATTTATGAGATGCCTTGCTTATAATATTATACCTTATTGTAATTGGAATCAGTACTCAATCGGATAATTAGATCATATAAAAATTTGTTAATACATGTTTAAAATGGACGTACGGCCATTCTGGTAATGATTATAGAGTTGCTACGCTTTTTAAACTACTATAGGAATCACCATGCAAAGTTTGAAATCGATAGGACAATTCTAACTTGCCTAAATTAACAAAAAAAGCTATCTGTCTTGGATGGATGGACATACAGACAGACGAACGGACCGACCCTAATTATAGAAAAGCTTCGCTTTTAAAAATTATCTGTTAGATAGTTAACATAAATATTTATACATTTGCAGACTTGGGTATACACATTAGGGTGGGTCGATTTTGGAATTTCACATTAGTAGACATTGGCAAGGGTTACTGGGCCAATATAAAACCCTGTGAGACTTGAAAGAGGTTTTTAATCCAAAAACAACGGGCGCGCGGGGGGTATAAAATGTGCCCGCCCCAAAAACCAAAAATTGAAATTTCTTCAAACGCAGGCATGTTGCGTATACAAATGACCGCATTGAAATGCTGATTACAGACTTGAAAACCGTTTTGAAAAATATTGATTCAGTCTGAAATGATTTTCAAATAACCTATAAAAATGAACAATTTTGACTAAATCAGCTGTTTTTAGGTACTTAATGAGATTTTATTCGAACTAAGAGCAATATTTTTCAAAACGGTTTTCAGATTCGTAATCAGCATTTCAATGCGGTCATTTTGATATGCAACATGACTTTGTTTGAAGGAATCTAAATTTTTGGTTTTATAGGGGGGTGGGCACTTTTTATACCCCCCACGTGCCGGCAACCATAAGAGCCAAGTCACTTTTGAAACTTGAATGGGGCTTATCATACATATATATGACTTCCACAACTTATGATAACAGTAAAATCTAAAAAAAAGGGGGAAATGGGCCCACCCTAATAGACATGCTATGCTAATTTTATATTTTATTTTGTTCTATATCAATATTTCACAACAAGGATGACAAAATCCATAAAAACAGAAGGAAGGACAAACGAAAAATAACTTTTGTAGAATGTCAGAGCCTACTAAGAACATTATTTTATAAGTCTAAACGAAATTGTACATTAATTTGTTGCAAAATAATGTAATTACAGGATAAAGTAAAAGGACATACTCTCATTTTTAGAATTTGATTATAAAGTTGCCTTGCTTTAAATACTTTACCATGTTGTCCTAAGAATCATTATTCCAAAAATCATATGAATAGGATTATACCATACAAAAAATGTTATAAAAGATGTAAGAACATTCTAGTAAAGATTATAGAGTTGCTACGCTTTCTAAATAGTCCCTAACTGTTATAGGAATCATCATGTAAAGTTTGAAATTGAATCTGTTACACTAAAAAAGCTCTTATAGATTACTGACTGAACCTAATTAAAGAAAAGCTTCCCTTTAAATAAAAAAATATTTATATGTGGGTGGGAAAACAAATATAGTTTAAAAATAAAGGTTGAGCAAAAAAAATGCGTAGATTTTAAAACTCAAATTGCACAGCTTGTGTTAACGGTAGAAAAAAGGTATGCATACCGTTAGAACCACTAAGAACTCTAGTTTTTGGAAATATATAAACGATTCCTGTGGTACCCATAGTTTAAGAGCTACGTGTTAAAATGTCCCAACTGACTTAAAACTTGTCCTTCGAGTAAATCATTAAAGGTTTTAGTAAAGGGTTTGCAAAAAAATGCATACAATTTAAAATTTTAATAGTAGAAAAATATTATGCGTATCGTTAAAATCACTATAAGCTCTAGTGTTTGGAAATATAAGATCTATTCCTGTGCTACGCATAATTTATGAGCTACGTGGTAGAATGTCCAAACAGTTTTATTTTTCAACTTTTCTCATATTTTAAAAAATTTTCAACACAGCCCGAAACTACAAATAGGATAAAAATTGTATTAATAATTATAAAAATTAGAGCTTATAGCAATTCTACTGGTATGCATGACATTTTTCTACTATTAACACAAACCGTGTAATTAGGATTTTAACAAGGATGACAACATCCATAAAAGCGAAACTCTGAAAGCATAGGACAAACAAACATTAACACTTGCAGAGTGTCAGAACTAAATAACAGAATATAAATGTATAAAAAAAGTAAAAACAAAAATTTAAGTAATATTGTTGAAAAACTGCTGAAATACAGGATAATCTTTAAGGACGTACTTACATTTTTAGGACTTGATTATAGAGATGCTTTTCTTTTAACATTGTTCTTCGTTATCCAGTATTCCAAAAACCAGATCAATCGGATAATCATAACACATAAAAATTTTATTTTAAATAAGTTGAAAATAAACATGTTTAAAATGGACGTACGGAGATTCTGGTAACGAATATAATATCTGTAAATGATATGTAATATATTTATCATAACTAAACTGATTTAAAAATAAATCTTATCAAATACAGTTGCTACGCTTTCTAAGTTGTACCTACCTACTAAAGGAATCACCTTGCAAAGTTTTAAATCGATGGGACAATTCTAACCTGCCAAAATTGACGAAAAATCTATCCGTTCCGGATGGACGGACCGACCCCAATTAAAGAAAAGCTTCGCTTTAAAAAATCTGTAAATTTGAATAACAATATGACAATTCTAACTACTTAAATCTATAATACAAAGTAGAACGATGTCTGTCTGTCCGTCCTAAGCTTAAGATCTCAGTAACCACTGAAACGATTGGGCTCTACTCTTCAGAGAATATACCAACTGGTCCTGAGATGGTTTTAAGATATTTTCTTGGGGGCTGGGACCCCGCCCCCCCCCCCCCTCCGAATGAAAAATCAGGTTGATCAAACATCTTGGTGCAAAGTCCCTAGAGGCTTTATATATCCTTATATGTAAAGTAGTAAGCGTTTTTTGTCTGTACTGAAGGATCTCGCTAACTGCTGTTGGCTGTTTTGTTCTCCTTTACAGTGAAGCTTCTTACAGGTCCTAGGAAGGTTTTAAACTATTTTGGGGGAGTTTGTCTTCACTTCTCTCCCCCCCAAAAAATATCTTTTTTATCTTTTTGAAACTCAAATCTTAAATGGGATGAGGCCAACTTTTCCTCCTCCTACCGTAAGTAATGTGCCCCTAGATGCTTCTAGGGGCGTAGCCGCTAGTATACATAGCATATATAGTATACATAGTATATACATAGTACATATAGCAAAGCTTTCTGTCCCTATAGGTTGAAATCTTTATTTTCATCAAATCCTAAAAGGAATAGATTATTTCATCGTTGGATGGTTGTAAGATTAACTCCCAGTGTTATTGATTTTATGATTTTATTTTACCATAAAAGCGAAGCACTGAAACGGTAGGACAAACGGACACTAACACTTGTATAGTGTCAGAACTGAATAATCAGAATATAAATGTATAAGAGTCGAAGCAAAATTGTAAGTAAATTTGTTTAAAAACTGCTTCATACAGAATAATGTTTATGGACATACTTACATTTGTAGGATTTGTTTATAGAGTTGCTTCGCTTATAATATTGTTCTTTGTTGTCCCAGGAATCAATACACCAAAAATAAATCGAACGGATAATTAGATCACATAAAACATTGTTGTTAAAAAAGTAAAAAAATCAACATGTTTAAAATGGACGTACGGACATTCTGGTAATGATTATAGGGTTGCTATGCTTTCTAAATCGTACCTAACTACTATAGGAATCATCATGCAAAGTTTGAAATCGATAGGGCAATTCTAACATGCCTAAATTAACGAATAAAAGCTATCTATCTCGGACGGACGGACGGACCGACCCTAATTATAGAAAAGCTTTGCTTTTAATTACAATAACATAGCAGGGTGTGGAGTGTGAGCCTCTATCCCTGCCATGTAGGCAACACATGGAGAACTCCCTCACGGCGGCAGCCAATATCATCCCTTACATCTAGCAGCAAACATAATTACAAATCAGAATTAGATAAATAGGTTTAACAGATCTATATATATGTATTCATTTGACAAGGCCTAAAGAGCGTAGCCCCTCTATACCTACGAGGTCTGTCATTACTACATTTACATGTTTATTTTACATGCAAACACAAACAATCCTAAATTAATTACATATTTCCACATTATATGTTACTAGCGGTTTCGCCCCTAGCCTCTAGGGGCTTTGCCCCAAGAGGTTTGATCAAACCAATTTTTTGTAGGTAATTTAGATTTTAAAGAATAAATCTAAAAAAAATTTATGGGGGGGGGAAGTCGACCGCACTATTTGAATTTTATTTTTAAAATGAATTTTTTTTTTTGGGGTGGGTGGGGGTGTCCCACCCCCCAAGAAAATAGTTATAAACCTTTCCGGGACCTATGAGACCTGTAAAGGAGAACCCAATCAGTTCAGCGGTTAGCGAGATCATTTGCTACAAACAAACAAACAGACAAACAGACATCGTTCTACTTTGTATTATTGACGTATGAGGGGATGTACAGACAGACTGGAATACGAGTATAGAGTAGCTTCGATACAATTAAATATCAATAATATAACAAGGTATTTCTAAAAAATACACATTTATTAAACAATTAAAACTGGTTAGAAATAGGCAGATTAATGGGATTATTATTATAGGATATATTTAATATGATATCAATTAAAGGCTTGGACGTCCTGTTTCTTAGTTAGGTAAGAAACGACGTACTTGAACACGTGGGAAATATAGATACCGCCAGCCTAGACTTATAGGCTTGTATCTAACCGAATGCAGACGGGAGGAAGCGTATTCACTCTTTGGCCTGCAACAATCAACTAGCCCTCAACACAGCAGGATGGAGTATAGTAGCGGTTACAAGTGGAGGTCTGACTCAGCCAGAGAAGTATAGGAATGTGAACAGGGATAGGGATACATAAACTTGGATGGTGAATACCACACTTGCCCCCTCTGAGGGAATATGAAATATTCCCTCACAGTTGACCTGCACGCCGGCTTCTGCGGGTTGATGTTGTACTCGCAGGTTCTTCGATTGCGGCCATAGCCCTCTCTACGATATCAACAGGATTGGGTTCAGAGGAAGTAGGATCTTCTGGAGCTGCTGGAGGCTCTGGAGCAACAGCATTCTGGAGGGCCAACATGCCCTCACAGGGAGCCGTGGCTACTGGATCTTCAGAGGCAGCGCCAGCCTGTGGATTAACAGGTAGATCAATTCCAGATGGAAAGAGCTCACTGATTTGAGCATCGAGCTCTGTGTCACTGTTTTCCTCTGCAGGATCCAGGACCTCTGGATTGCCTTCTCTATCGGTGGGCCTGTACTCATCAGAGCACTCAGAACCGCCATAATGAGAAATCAGCTCAACTCCATCATCATCTGGCCGGGGTACGTCTCCAGCGGGAAGAGGTGCCTCTATGGTCGCCACATTCTGCCCAGGTACATTCATTACATTACAACGAGTATTAATATATTTAATTACCCTGTCAGAGTTTTGGTCTAACAGTCGACTAGTGGCCTCAATAACCGTGGTCATTCGTGATTTTAACTCAACGGTCGAGTCCTCAGAGACAGTGCGAATTTTTTCGCGCAAAGTTTTGCGGTTCCGCAGTAATTCTGCGGAAATTTCAATAAGGCGCTTGCCATGTTGTATATATGCTTTCTCAACAAATGAAGCATTGCTAGCAATTTTAGATTCCAGACTTCTCTGGAAGGGGAGAAGAGCTTCCTCCATTGCTTCTTTTACAGTGGAGGATAGGACTTTTTTCCATTCCTCAGCAGTCACCCAAAAAGCCTTAGGCTCACTTTTACTTTCTGCTAATGTCTCTTTCTTTTTAGGGGGTAATGGAGGCGGTTGAATTTCCACCTTAGCCTTTTTGGCTACTGGGCCGCCGCTGCCTGTTGGTGTTGGCGGACGTTTTTCTACCGCTTTTGGGGCAGATTTTACGGCGACTACCTCCAATTCAGGTGAGGCACTACGTTTTGGTGGCGATTCCACCCGATTTTTTTGCGGTTCCCCTCCCCTATTTTGTTCCATTAGAGGCCTGGTCCTAGGCCTGGCTTTATCGGAATATTCGTTGGCCTCTAAGTTTTTAGCCTGCCGCAATTTTTCTTGCAAGTCAAGGAGTTCCTTTGGAACATCTTTTCTCGCGGTGCGGTAAACGTGGATCGATCTTGAGACACATTGCAGTTCACTGAGGTTTTCAGGGTTGCGCGGCGGTTTTACACGCGGCTGATACCTGTTTTCATCAGGTTCATAGTAGGCTTCCTCAGGGCCGCCCTGGGGATAACCATGATTGCTGTCATAATAATAGTCCTCTTCATTGTAAAAGGGTGCCTCTTCATATTCTCGACGGTATGAAGAGTGACCGGCCCCATGGGAGTGGTGAAAACCCCTTGAAAAATTCCGCCTGGGATATCCTAAAAAAATAATAAACTTAAAATTAAGGGTCATTAATTCCTTATACCGAATAAGGAAATATTTTTACAAAGACGACCTTTAGGGACGACAATCTTATAGGTATATATGTTTGATACAGGTCGTCCGTTTTTGGGGATTAGTTTTCCCCATTATTTGTAAAATCCCGCAATTCGTGTGTTTCACTCGTACCTCCTTCTTTGTACGCGTGAATTTTGGTGCAGGCTAATATGTAGATGATAAAAGCGACGCATAATAACGACCCTATTCCTGTAAGGATGGCTGCTACTACAAGCACTATATGATACCAAGTACTGGATAGAAAATCAACCACCTTATGATACGTTTGAATAAACCAGGAGTCAGTTATTTTTACTTCAAAATTATTGGAGTCTGCGGCAAGTTGGCTGAGGTATAATTCCTCGGCACTTTCTGAGAAATTAGTTTTTTCTAGGCTTTGCCAAGAATGATATAGAAATAGGCTAATCGGTTTATCCATAAGATATTGGTTTACATTTAGTATTTGCATACCCTGCCCTTGATTACCAAGGAATTTTCCTTGGTACAAATGTAAGAAAATTGGATTTTCGGAACATTTAGTTGGGGTTAAATGGGTGGTGTTAACCAATCTGCGTGAAAATGGTGATATTCCCATAGTCTTATTATTGATTGAAACCGAAAAATGATCCACAAAACAGGGTAAATTTTCTCCCAAAGAAACATTGATTTTAAGACTATCGCACTGTATTACTAAATCCAGCTCACCGAGCGCCCTAACTAGTTTTTTACGATGAGTCTGAATACTGCTTTTAGACAGAAAATGGTTCTGTAAACAGCGAGTTTCGGGGACAATTAATTTGTTATATTGTTGGTAGGAATAGAAAATCTCTAGTGGTAACATGTCATCTTTTTCTTTAGCGTTTAAGAGTGGGAAATATGGTTTTATAGAATTTGTGAACCATACCATTAAGTTATCAATATTAGTTTTGTAATAAAATAATTCGGGAATTAGACTTTCAAAATGTTTTTTATCTTTAAGTTCTAGTGCTAGAGTAATTTGGGGATCGATCACTAGATATTTTTGGGCACCCTGTTCTCCTTCAAATGTAAACAATGAAATATTAAAGATGTCTACCGTTCGCCAAGGAGAAGTGAATTTTTGTGCGCTATCAGTTTTATCATCTGAGATAATTCTATCGTAGCCTATTCTCAGATTGTGATCTAAACAATTGTTTCCCACCCAGTGACTGCCCAGGTAACAGCCCGCTTTTGTTTGTAATAATTCAACAGGCTCAGCCTGGACCCCTATTTGTTTTTCTTCAAATGTCCCAGGGATAAAAATGCCGTTAATGTTTACGCCGTTTCCCTCGCAAGCGGGGTCGATGCCGTTAAGGAGGTCGTTGGGGTAAGTAAGTGTCCCGTTTACCAGGAAACGCGTGTATGACATCTGGTGTTCATACACTGAGACTGATTTCCCTTCAAAGTTAAATATTTTAGTTTTGGACATGGTGTAACAGTCTTCATAAGTTACGAGGTTTGGTATCTCCACGAGTGCTGGAGCAGCGAGGTGTATGTGGCTATATCTGCCACAATACCAGTAATGAGTACTGGTTCGGAGGTGGCAACGAATTCCAGGTATAATTTTTCTTTCAACCTTTTGCAGCAGGTGAAATTGTTTTTGTTCAATATTAGTAATATTAAGAAACGCAGCGCATTCAGAGATTTTCAAACGCGGATTTTCGTTTGCTACACATTGAGTCGCATCTATTTGTATTATTTCGGACGCATTTGATTTTGCCAAAATAATAAAAAGCCCCAAGAATCCCAAAATAAATTTACCTCGAGCTCCTGGTGCCTTTGCCAAATGATGCTGCATTTTATTTTTATGCTTCTCGTTTTTCTCTGAAATATGTTAATTAGTTAGTTTTAACATATATTTTTTTTTTTTTTTGTTTATTTTCGTTATTATACATACGTAGATTAAGCTATATACATTTGCCACCTTGGTTTTATAATTATACATTTTATATACATTTTATTTCTTCCTTTTAATTGGGTTATGCAGTCCGATTTGGACATGTATGCGGTTATCCCCCCCTTGTGACCTAGTTTTTCTTTCTTCTTCTAATATATACTTGGGTACTATGCTTTGTTTGTTAACGTTAATAACCTTTTCAGGGCTGGATTGTTTGGGTCTTTGTGCGAAGAAAGAAGCCTCGGACGGGACGGTTTCTTCCAAGAAACTATTTTCGACGTGGATTTGAGGACCGGATGACCGATCTGCGCCAGGGGGTTCTTGGTCTTTGGGCTGTGACTCAAATGGTGAGTTTTTTTCCATTATATCCCCTCCCCCATCACAATCCACCTCCCCCTGGGGTAAATCCTGACTAGTTTCAGGGTTTCCTTCTATAAAATCGTCACCATCGTTATCTAGGTAGGTAAAATCGTCATTTTCCATACCTTTATTATCGTTTATTTCGGTTTGCCCGGTATTATCTATTGTTAAGGTTATTTCCTCAGACGGGACGATTTCCTCAATAGGAAAGACGTTAAAGGAAAGTGTTTCCCCCAATAATTCTATTTTAGAATCTATTTTCCGTATTTTATCTCTACTAACAACTTGGTTAGTTTTTATTGGATTTGATCCAAAGGGACTGAGTTCAAAAAGGGCCTCTGAGAATTTTTTTGTTACAATAAAAGGACCCCCATAGAAAGATTGCAATTTTTTACTGACCCCTATCTTGACTAGGTTAAAAAATGCAAAGACCACGTCGTTAACGAAAAGGGGAGATGAAGCCTTCCTAGATTTATTTTGAAATTCTAAATAGATCTTGGATTTTTTGGAAACCTGTGCAATAATTTCTTCCAAATTTTTTAGGTAGTTTAAGTAAGACCTGCAGTCAATGTCCTGCCTTTTCTGCAAGATTGGAGAAAAGAAATCGAGATTGAGAGTTGGTTGTCTGCCGAACATAAGGTAATGTGGAGTATACCCCGTTCTTCTAGACGTACTAGAGTTAATTACAAAAGTGGTCAAAGCTAATTTTCTTGCCCAGTCTTTACTTTCGAATCGGTCATCGGATCTTAGACCTGCATAAATGCTTTGATTATGCCTTTCACATGGGTTACTATTAGGGTTTCTTGGGGGAATAAGTTTAGTTTCGATACCTAGTTCATCCATAACTTTTTTGAAAACTTCCCCAGTAAAATTTGTTCCCCTGTCACTCCTCAATGACCGAAATAAGCCGTAGATGGGTACCACCTGTTCAAGGATGACCTTCACCGTGCTTTCCACGGTGGCGTCCTTGATTGGGTGAGCGATAATGTACCTAGAGAATAGGTCAACTAGGATAAATATGTAACGGACATGTTGTCCTTGAAAATAGTTAGGGGTTAAAGGACCGATAAGGTCTACTGACACCTGGCCAAAAATCTCGTGACTAATGGCTGAATGGGTGATAGGTTGTTTGTGTTTAGGTACCTGCCCTATTTTTCTTAGGCAGGTAATACAATTTTTGATGCGTGATTCGACAAACTTATTAATTCCTATAAGGAAGAATCTTTCATTTATCTTGCGTGTTGTTTCGTTAACCCCCTTGTGACCTATACTATTATTATGTGCCAATTCAAAAACTTTATTATATAATCCAATGGGTACGACGGGTCTTTCAATGAATGTTCCATTGCTAAGAGGTTGTCTAAATATTAGAAGTCCTTCCATAACGTATAAATGTTCTATTAATTTAAAAAGGACCTCTTTCCGGCCGGTTAGTTCAGCTTTTTCAAAACTCGACAACTTCTTTTTTTCGAATATCCACCTACGAATTTCAGATAATACTTGATCTTTTTGTGTTTCAGATTGCCAAACATTGTTCACACCGACTTCCGAAGCCGAATGTAACTCAAAAATCTGGTCTTGGTATGGGCAATCCTGTTCATAAGGATCCAAGGTAAATGAGCTAGTACATTTTTCACAATCGGTTTCCTTATGTTCTTTGCATAAAAATTGCCCTCTAGATAGATTGTCGGCATTGCAATGGTCCCTACCCTTTCGATGAATTACTGTAAAGTCAAAACTTTGGATGAAGAAAATCCATCTCAAAGTTACACCATTTATTGTTCCTTTTTGCCATTTTTTGTAATGAACTAAGGAAATCGAATCTGTACGCACAATAAAGTTTCTGAATCTTAAATAATGAAGAAAGGTTTTAAGAACAAATACTAGACATGCTAATTCGCCTTTATAACTTGGATAATTTTTCTCTGCCCCGTTACATTTTTTGGAACATATTCCAATAATTCTTTCTTCCCCCCCCTGGTTTTGGCTGAGAATTCCAGCGAAATAACTCGTAGAAAAATCTACGTCTACTATAAAGGGGTTAGGATTATCCCACTGGGGATAGCCTTTACTTATAGAATTTGAGAACATATTTATGAAATTTTCCCAATCTTTTGATAGGGAATTGGTCCATTCGATAACTTTATCGTTTCTGTGTTCGTCTAGGGTACAAGAATTTTTTGCATAGGCTGGGAAATAGGCCCTATAATAATTGGAGAAGCCCAGGAAACGCTGGAGTTCCTTGCCTGTCCTGGGCCTGCTCCAATTTTTAATTTGTTCTAAATATTCGGGGTTCATTTTAAGTCCTTGGGAACTGACTATATGACCTAAATATGTACATTCGGATGTGAAGAATTTACATTTGGCTAGATTTAACTTAAGTTTTGCTATTTTTAGGACTCCGAAGAGTTTTCTGAGATGTTTCAGATGTTCCTCAACATTTTTTGAGAATATAATAAGATCATCAAGGTAAGAAATTATAAATTCATATAAGCCAGGGATAAGGGTTAGGACTCTGTCCATCAAGTGGCAGAAAACACTTGGCGCGTTACACAGTCCGAACGGCAGTTTCTTGAAAAGATACTGCCTGTTAAGGGCTGTGAACGCTGTCAAGTGTTTACTTTCCTTCGAAATGGCTAGCGCATGGAATGCGCTAGTCAAGTCGAGGGTGGTAAATACATTACCAGTGCCTAATTTTTCTAAATTACTAGAAATCAGGGGAAGGGGCCAATTAATTTTTCGTGTTACACTATTAAGCGCACGAAAATCGATAACGAACCTAAGCTTGCCTTCCCCCCCAGCCGTTGGTTTTTTCTTTACCGCAAAGATTGGGGAGGACCACTCGCTGTAGCCCTCCTCAATGACGCCCCCCCTTAGCCAATTTTCAATTTGTTCTTTTAATTTGGCTTCGTATAATGGGTTTAACTGAATGTTTCTAGCCTTAATAGGTTTAGCCCCGGGGATCAAATCTATTTTATACTGTAAGAGATCGCAGTTACCGATATCGGCATCGTCAACCGAAAATATATCGAAATGATCAAGGCATAATTTTACTACCTTTTCCTTCATCCCTGGGTTATTTTTGATAAGATCACTATTTTCTAAGTCTAATTTTTCTTTAATGAATTTAATTCTTTTAAGAAGTGTAGTTCCTGACAATTCATTTATTTGATTAATACTTTTATTGCAGGAATTTGGGGAATCTGATTCGAATTCAAAGCAATATCCAACTTTAACGTTATCCAATAAGGTAATATTTTTTCCTGCTAAATTGATAAAATTTACCCAACATTCTCCCTTCTCATTTACATTATAAATACCCTCCATAAGCATTAAGCCGTTATGGCTTGTCATTTTAGAATTATTTGGGGATATATACAGCTTCCTATTTTTATGATGAATAGGAATTGTTATCACCGTTGTATTCCCCCCCGGCAAGAATGTTGTTTTCTTTGCTAATTTTACGCATGTTTTATTTTGTTTTAATGTCCCAGTCCCCCCCTGGTTACTCCAATTTATTCCCGGGATAAGGGAGTTTTGTTCCGTATGAACATTATTTGTGGGAATTAAGGGTATGTTTTTACTTTCTTCAACTATATTAATTGTTGAATTTTCTATGGGGATTTGCTCGCCAGTGGGGAGCTCAAAGGAGAACTTATCTAGTAACAAATTAATTCGATTAACTTTGAGAAATTCATATCCTAGATTTATAATTTTAGACGTCGTTTCAGGGATATAAAACGTTTCTTCGAATATTTTATCTGACCCATCAAAGCTGAATTTTAAACTCACGTGTCCTATGATATTTACTGGTTTTAAATCTACAGACAGAGCGCTAAGATTGGCGGGGGTGAATGTGATTTTGTTATCATCTAAGATTTCTTTAGAAATAAGGGACCTAAAGTTGTTTCCTGTATCCACTAAAGCGTGTTGCAGGAATTCCCCCCCCACGGGATTAAGAACTTTTAGTTTTGCACAGATAGGCATTATAAAATAAATTATATTTTTAGTCGAAGCCTAAGATGCATATTTTCCAAGATCCCCACCTCAGCGGTTAGACGATGGTAATCCTCACACAGAGACTTCCTGTGTTCCAGGTATAGTTGTCTGTCGAAATTTTTTAAATAATGAAATGTTTTAACAATATGGTTAATTGTTAAAATAATTTTATATAGCTTTCGGGGTTTCATTAAGTTTTTTTTTTTTTTTTTTTTTTTTTTTTTTTTTATCAAGCGCTTTTCAGCTCCAGAAATTTCTCAATAAGCATGAGAATGTTGATAGTTCTAAAGAAACTACTTAACTTTAATACGGGTCCTTATTTATATACTTGGATATATGATAGAAACCTATCGGAATAAAACTGAACTAAAAAGTTTTCGAAAGATTGAAGAGCTACAAAGTAGCTTAAAAATAAGTGTTCAGCTTGCAACTAACAAGACATTAAAAACAGACTGACTTATTTTTTGACTTATATCTGTATTTATACAAAATATAGTGTCATTAGTTAGTATCTGATTCACGATACAAATAATATAAGGTTAGCGCTAAATTATAGCTCAAAAATTATTAGATATGGCTAATATAATAAAGAGGGTCAATGATGACTGGTTTATTATTCTGATATTGTTAGTATTTATACTTAATTTTTCCACCTATGGGGTAGAACAAGCTTATATATTTACCAGAATATAATTAATGCTGAAATCAGCTAAAAAAAATAGGATGTGGTTTGTAGTAACTGCTTTGATAGTAACTGGCCTCGATTAATAATGTGCATTCACTTTTATATAGACTTTTTATTCCACTGATAATCCTAGCGGAAGCTAATAGAACTAACTTTATTTCATTCTGCTAGTAATCCTAGCGGAAAATAATTTAATCAAAATGTTTTGAGATTTTATTAATCACATCTTAAGCGATTAAAGATTTTAATTTTTAAATGCTGCTTGATTGCAGCTCAAAAATGAGTAAATGATAACAACAAAGAACTGAAGGACAACTGAATTAAATTTGGAAATTTGCTTGTATTTATACAGATTTTCCAGTAGACCCCCCCCCTTCTTAATCTTATCATTTACTTATACGGACCGCGATAGCATTCTAGGCGACATCTTTCGGATACATAATAAATTAAATATAGTTCTATTATTGTCACTGTACAAAATGCAATAATATTTATCCATATGGATAAGTTATTATACATAATTGCTGAGATATTTCAGCTACAAAAATCAGAGGCTAAGAGTGAGCAACTCTCAGATAAAATTGATACTGAGGGTTCAACTCAAGAATCATTGTTTATATACAGATAATTCGCTTAAGTTCCCCTAGCGGTTAAAAATTGAACTAAAATGTTTTAGATTCTAATATATATACATTCAAAATATACTATATTTACATTTTAGATAGGTCATGCGATATTAAAAATAAATATTACTAAATAGAAAATAGGTATTCACTTGTTAGCTTCTTGATAAAGACTATTAGATTTTTAAAAAAATGGAAATATTAAGTGCATGTGAAATGCTCCTCAGGTTACTTCCCTATTTCCCCCAATTTCCTGTATCATCTACATTTGGATAGGGAAAGGAGGGGGAGGAGTTTATTTTGTGTTGCTTAGTCAGACTTAATAACAATAATTTGTTTTATTTTTTCGCGCCAAAGCATTGCTTGGCAAGGGATATTTGATATTAAGGAATTTGCAAGCTTAGCTTGGCATGGGATATTTTGTTTATCTTTCATATCAAAATATGAAACTCATTCAGCAAATTTTTATTTTCTGGGATAGGGACAATTAATATCGCATAAATCCACTTTTACATCTAGTGGACGTGATTTTTAACAATCGCTTGTACATATTTATCTATTTCAGATTCTTCGCTGGCTTCCTGATCCATTTGGTTGATAGTTTTACGCGCATACTGCTCAGGTATTTTATTACTATTACTTGGAGCTTTTCTAGGCGTGAATTTACTCCGTGTTTTACCAAAGCGGGACTCAGGATTTGGGGGCTCCCCAGCTTTCTTTTTGTTGCAATTCTGCACTACATGGCCAGGGATATTACAATGCCAGCATTTAATATTTTTACTCCTCCCATTAAAGGCTCCTATAACGCCCTCGATTTGATCCCAAGCAATAGGATCATCCTCATGATCTACCCAAGAGGGAACCTCGTCAGGTTCTTCGGTTAAGTTTTCCTTATACATTGCCGTGTTAGTGGGGATATTATCTTCGATAATGCTGATTATGGGTTGTTTTTTCGTTTCCGCAGAATTTTTAGGTAGGAACATTTCCATGGCTTGAGAATAGCAAGCCGAAAGGTTTTCCTTGCTAATATGGCCAGACCCATCCCAGTTAACGTATCTTTGTCCGAGATTAATAAGTTTATTTAAGTAAGCGTTGTAATCGTCCAAAAATTGCATACTCTCAACATAATTGGCCATGTCCATGGCAAGGTTGGTATACAGCAGATTTTTGCTAACGTTAAGATAGAATTCTTTCCACTTCTTTTTAGGTATGAGGCCAGGATTCATGAGTTTGAACACCCTAAGTTTGTTTTCAAAATAGGTGTCAAGGGGTTGATTAGTCTCCTGTTTTAGGTTGTAGAAGTACTGAGAGGCTACTTCTGGATCCGAGAAAGGAGTGACCAGCCTCCTAATCATCAGGTAATAACTTAAAGCAGATAAGGCCTGATTTCTTTCAGGCGTAATTAAGTCTCCTAATCATTCCCCTCTAGAGTCATAAATTCGCTGGTATAAAATATCCTTAAAAAGAATTGGGTCACAGATTCTGTATGTCTTGGCAACCCTCCACATATTAGAAAAGAAATTATCAAAGTCGGCCATACCGTCCCACCTAGGGGCATCCCTCGCAAAATCGGAATCCCATTTTTGTCCCTTAATAAAGCATTCTTTAATAAAGTCATCGTCGGCGGCGCTAGTTGTTGCCGTTGCGGCTGTGCCTGTGTTTGGCGTATTTCTGGTAGAGGGTCTTGTTGCTACATTGGGTGCAGACCTTGTAGGTCTACGGAGGGGTTCTAACGACTTAATCCTATCAGGGATAAAGGGAATCCTTTCTAATAAGGTTTTTTCATATTCCGTTAGAGAAGTTTCTCTTACATTCATCCAATTGTCATTATCCGCCGGACCTATAAAGCCTACAATTGAATAGGCCATACAACCTGGGGCTGTCATCCTATCCTTGGCGACCCATTCGACCACGTTTATCTTTTGCTGGACCGATATCCGGTCATAAAACGTGGCATTAATTGAATCATCACCTATGGTGTTAAAATGAGTCATGTTAAGACTTTCGTTTAACGTTTTTTCCGCAAACAATGGGCCAAGATTTCCGTCCGCTGGGAGTTTTGATACTCTGCGTTTTAGATCTAAAATGTCGGTGTCGGCTAATAATCTGCGATGTGATTCCGTGTCCTTAAACCCTGCCCATTTTGTTTCTATTTCGAGCTGCATAATCTCGGATTCTTGTTTTATTAAATCTCTATAATGTGACGAGTATTCGTTTAACTTAACATTTAACGCTTCCGATATGAGTTCTTTGATTTTTTCAGGGGAAAGCGGGTCAGCCTGCTGCTGCTGCTGCTGCTGCGAGGTACCAGGGACGGCCGGAGCCGGCGGAGGCGGCGGTTTGGTTTTATCATTATCCCCTTTCTTATCGGTCATGGTGCTGGAGTGTAGTGTTCGTTAACACTGATTTGTCTACCACGAAACTTTTATTCAAGAACTTGGGAATATCCCTTTCTTCCTGTTTTAAGGAGAAAATATGAAAATGTGTGAAATTAAATACTAGTGTGAAAATAAAAGGCGGGTTCCTTTTTATCTTTATTTGGCAGTTTGCCACGAAATAATTATTAGAATATTCTGTAACAAATTGTTACTGTAAACTGTTTCCGTGAATAAACTTAGTTATCAGGAAAATATTAATTTCACTTTGCAATCGAAGCTACTTTACAATTTAATTTTGTCTGTACGCTAATTATCTATACCTTCCCCCCTCAAAAATTGAGTGGTAGACAAGACTGCGCCAAAATGACGTATGAGGGGATGTACAGACAGACTGGAATACGAGTATAGAGTAGCTTCGATACAATTAAATATCAATAATATAACAAGGTATTTCTAAAAAATACACATTTATTAAACAATTAAAACTGGTTAGAAATAGGCAGATTAATGGGATTATTATTATAGGATATATTTAATATGATATCAATTAAAGGCTTGGACGTCCTGTTTCTTAGTTAGGTAAGAAACGACGTACTTGAACACGTGGGAAATATAGATACCGCCAGCCTAGACTTATAGGCTTGTATCTAACCGAATGCAGACGGGAGGAAGCGTATTCACTCTTTGGCCTGCAACAATCAACTAGCCCTCAACACAGCAGGATGGAGTATAGTAGCGGTTACAAGTGGAGGTCTGACTCAGCCAGAGAAGTATAGGAATGTGAACAGGGATAGGGATACATAAACTTGGATGGTGAATACCACAATTATAGACAATGGGAAGGAATTGTAATTAATTGATAATCCTAATGAATCTACACAATATTAACAAGCAAATCTTTATCCAGAGGAGCATAGCTATTCTATCATTTATTCTGACCCGCAACATTTGTCTGAGATGCCTAGAATAATTATTTCTCGCATTGTATCATAAATATCTTTCCGCGGATATAAAATGTACAATTATAAGATTAAAACTGATTGTAATCTTATAATTGTACATTTGCATATTCATAGAAAACTGGATAAAATACGATGCTAGACATATTTTTTCATATGGCTGAGAACCAGTTATAATCCACCGGATATAAATCGGTTTCGAATGAATACGAGAAACAGAATACTGTTTAAAGGCCTCAATGATAAAAATTGGGATTAAACAGCCTGAATAGGACGGACATTCTACTATTTTTTAAGATGAATATTAATATTTGCAGATGGATAAGGATCCTGGTGGATCCACTCAGATGATGCCAGTGGTACTGGAGCTAAAAGAAAGATTAGATGGGAAATCTGTACAGGTAAACTATCAAACAAGGATGCCAATAGTCATTGATGCTAAGCTCCTAAATCAGACTGTAGGACAAACAAACACAAACAGTGTCAGAACTTAATAATCAGAGTATAAATTTATAGGACTTAATTATTGAGTTACCTTGCTTATTATAGTGTACCTTGTTGTTATAGGAATCATTATTCCAAAAATCAGATAAATTCCACCCCATTCTCGCTATTTAAAAAGGTACACCGACAACTGTACTTATAGAAAGATAAAAATCCTTGAGAGTTTTCCTAAAGAGATGTCCCCCAAGAGATTTTGTCCCCAAGAACGATGCTATACATAATTTTTCAGTATGGCTGAGAACCAGTTCTAATCCACTGGATTGGTTTAAATCAATGATGGAAAATTTTATAAATATTCTTTTCGACAAAGCCCAAATTGTGTTAAAATTGTGTCAAAAATGATCCATGTGACGTAATAAAATGAGGGAGATGAGAGGAGAAGTGGGAAAGAAAACCTCTAAAAAAATTATGGATTTTCATTTTTATTATGTCACAGAAATCATTTTTGACACAATTTTAACACAATTTGGGCTTTGTCTCCTTATTCTTGACCAAAATTTAAATTTTCTGTAGGTTGTATATCAACATAATTGTTTTTTTTTCTTCAGAAATTGTTGTCCAAGGAGGCAGATGTCGCAGATGAATCATCTAATGAGTTGGTATTAAAACCATCAGAAGAGCAAGTTGAATGTGTACAGGTATACAATACATTTTTATCAGCTTATACAAACAATGAAATTAATTCATAAATAAATTCCCAAAACCTATAATTGATTTTTAGCTGTCGTTTGGGGCAACACCTTCCACCTTCCCCCCCATCCCCCTAAACATTATTTTAGATTTTACTTATTAACTATACCTTATTCCTAAAATAAATAAAGATATTTTTAGTGGCAAAGAACCTGATTGTGTTGGTTGGGTGTTACTGTGGTATTCGGCAACCGTGAGCCATGCCTATGGCACCCCTGACCGGGGTTCGGGGAAGGGCCAAAGGCCCTCCCCCGAGTCCTGGGGAAGGGGTCTGCCGACCCCCTCCCTATGCCTAAAATTAATGATTGAATCTGACAGCCTTATTATGGTTAAGCTGTATTGTTAATTCCCCCCACCCTTCCCAGGGATGGGGGATCATTATTGCCCAAACTGACTATTGTATATGTATTATATTGCTTTTATTTATGATTATTTATTCCTATCTGTGTAGCTATTGTTTGTTGTATATAACTTTAGTAATCCTTAGACCTTCAATAAAGGAACAACTGAATAGATGCTGTTTATTATTTAGTGATTGCTAGAGAAGCGTAGCTTCTCTATAGTATAGGTGTCCACGTCTGTTCACACTGCCGTAGTCATTTTGAACTCTGGTGTCTGCCATTCATCCTAGGCGGATACCACAACTTTTGGTGACAGCTGTGTGAGATTACGGCAAACCACAAGTGTAGAGCAGACGCGCAGCTGAGGCTAAGGTACTCCCAGCAGTGAAACTGGCAAAACTGACACAAGCAACCTGAATTACCCACCCTGGATAGCAAGGTCTAACTCTGCATCCGGCAGTTGTGGAAGCGAAACAGCGAAACTTGACGGAGAACCGCGAGAAGCGCCGACATCTAACGGAGAATTGAGCGCTCAAGGGCTGAAACAGGCCTGCGGACGGGCTGAAACAGGCCAACTAAGTGTAAACGGCTGAAAATAGGCCAACATTTGCTGCAAGAGATAGCAGGATTCGAACCAGTGGCGCTGCAGGACGGGACATTCCCTGCCGCCACCAGCCGGATTCGGATACACGGCGCTGCAGGACGGGACATTCCCTGCCGCCGACAGACTGAAACAAGCCAAGGATTCGAACCAGCGGCGCCGCAGGACGGGACATTCCCTGCCGCCACCAGCCGGATTCGGATATACGGCGCTGCAGGACGGGACATTCCCTGCCGCCGACAGGCTGAAACACGCCAAATAGCTGCGAGCTGCGAGCCAACATACGAGTGTAGTGTACCAAGCAGAGGAAAACTACGTCAACTCCAAGTATCCTGAGAGGCTACAGCGCAGCCACCCATCTAGAAAAGCAGATATTATATCACATTGTAGGGATTACCACCCTAGTGTGATGGCTGAACAATAGATTTATGAGCAAGGATTGGTAAACAATTTGTTGTGTATTGTGATAAAACTAAAAATAGAACAGGCTTGGTAAGCAAATCTGTTATGTATTGTGATAAGGCCAAAAATAGAATCTAGATGTAATATAACAATGCATTGATAAACAATCTAACCACCCAAGCCTCCAGCACAACAAATACACCCCTTATTCCAGAAGAAAGGGAGGGGCCCACCATCCATTGAAGAAAATACAATCAAGGTGACATAACAATAAGCCCAGGATTAAGGAGAAAGGGCACCATTACCTCACCACACAGTTACCTCAAACCCACAGCACTCCCCCCTTCCCCACAGGGGGAACGGACGGCTTTACCCCGTCCCCTCACGCGCTTCCCCCCTCCTACCCACACTTGACTAAGTCTGCCCACGGTGTGGAGATAGCGACCGGGAGAACAGAGCGCCATTTACAGGTCGCGCAGCAGAGTTCGGGACATATCACAAAATTCAACGGACAAAGCGGACCAATGAGAGAGCAAGTTGAGGGATAAGTGCGCGTTTTACCTGTGTGCGCGAATTTGACGGTGCGTAAGCGCGTTGCAAGGAAGGGATATTTCACGCACACACACACACACACACACACACACACACACAGGAGCGGAGCTACTCCATAGCATCTAACAGAGATATTTTTAGAAAACAAGAATTACAAGCTTCTCCCTCCTATCTATAGTGTGATAAAGGAAAACCCAATCAGTTCCTGACAGCAGTTCAGACCCTCAACAGCTATCTACCCCTACCAGCCTACTCTACAAACCCAGAAAAAAACTAGTGACAAGTACATCTAAGTTATACCTTTGTAGTTAAACTACCAACCTAGTGATAAACAGTGTTGGCTGCTAGGCTAGAAAGCCTCAAGTGTAAACCATTTATACTATTGACTTATAACTTTGTGTCCCGCCGCTGAACCGTTGACCCGATGGAGCAGCCGCAAGCGCCAGGAGGCGACCAAGCCCAAGGATGGCTCCAGGATGACCCCCAGCCGGCTCCAGCTGAGTACCGCAAGCTGATGCTGAGTAACCTGCCGGAGTATAGAGGACCGCCCAAGCAATCCTGGAGTTCCCACATCCGCAGACTCGAGATGTCATGGGCGGCTTACCGCGTGCCGCCCCATGACACCGCCGCAACGCCCTTTTACTGTCACTGGTGGGGCAAGCGGCGGAAATGGCTTCTCATCTGTTTGGCGAGGCAGGCCAAGCCTTGACATAAGAACAAGTCAAGGCCGAGTGTGAAATGTTATTTTGTCCAGCCTTTGAATCCCAGACTTTGAAGCAAGCCTTCAGGGATTACAGGCAACACTCGACAGAACCTATACAAGCATACATATCCACAAAGTGTGCCTTGTATAGGGAGGCCTACAGCCATGAGGACCTCGAGTTATTGATAGATGAATTAAATCGTGGCATTCGTAACGCTAATGTGAAACGTGAAATGATGAGTCATGAGATCGCCTCTGTACCTGAGTACACGAGGCGAGCCATGTTCACCGTCACAATGATTACCAAGCAGCTGAAGGAGGGTGTGTGCCTAGTGGACGCCACCGACGGGCTCACGGGATCAGCCAGCGTCCAGTTGCCCAACTACGACGAGTCGGAGCCAATGGAGATTGGAGCCTTGGCTCCGGGTCTCCACCAGATGGGGAAGGTCGCCCCAGATGACAAGACTTCAGGCTGCTGTTACCGCTGCCAAGGGAAAGGCCACCGAGCCCGAGACTGTCCGACGCCTATGGAAGTCAGCCTAGAGGAGAGACGCACCCAGCCACGCCGTGACCGTCCTGCCAAGTGCGAGCGTTGCCACTATGCTGGCCATACGGCGGCCGAGTGCAGAGCCGACTGGGACCAGGTAGCCGGCCGGAGGCGCACTGCAGACAAGGGCGCTCCCCCAGGAAAGCCCAGCAGAGTAGCCAACATGGAAGGGAGCGCGCCCCCAGCACCACCGCAGCAAGCAGCCGCCCCCAACGCAGCGGGCCGAGCCGACGGAATGCCGCAGTTTGGAACCGTCCCAGCTAGAATCAACGTAATGGGAGGCGCGGCTGAACCCAACCACCTGGGGCCGGAGTTTGTGCAGCCCAACAACATTGCCGAGCCAGAAGTTCTGAGGCCCCAGCCCTTCAGCCACACCCCTCCTCAACCGAACTTTATATTAAAAAAATGTCCCAAACATTCGGACAATTGGGCGTTCAAATAGGACCTAGTGGTAGTTAGAATCAGTTGAGAACAAAATCCTAGCCGTTCCTTCTTGCCAGATATTGCCATTTTAAGATTTTAGTCAAATTACACTAAATAACCTGATACAAACTTCACTCTTCTTTGAATGTTTTAGTGTAATTGTAATAGGAGAGCCTCAAAATAGAGTAGCTTTGCTCTTCTGACCAAACTGACTGCCTTGAGTTCCAAACAGGAAGTGCCTTAATGTGTTATCACAAGTAGGGATTCGAACCCATTCCAAAAACTATCCAACATGGAATAGCTGTATATTACAGCATGATGACAGTAATTTGTATATTGGGCTTGGGCAATAGATGTCCCTTTGGATACCCTCTGCTAATCCTGGCTGTTAATGGTGATCAGCAGGGTCAGCTCCTTATTGTACCTGTGGGTTCCCCACAGCCAGGCCTTTGCTATGGAATTTTGGTCTGGTCTTGACCACCATCTCTGTCCTTGGTGGCAGTTTGATGTGTAAACCAAACCCTATCCAATTTGCACCTCCTTGAGGCACCTTGAACACCATGGTGGTGTACAACTTAGAATAGCCCCTGTCCAATTTTCCAGTTTCACCTTCTTAGGGGCCCCTACTTTGATGGCAATGGCCAGCAACTCCAAACTACCCATAACCTGGTCATCGGTCAGCTCTGTACAAATGTGGACAATGGCTGTGGTTGACAGTGGCCTCCTGAGAGCTGCCTTGGCTAGACAGTTGATTGTACAGCTAGAGTGAATCTTGCCTTCAGTCACTGGTGTTGGGAGGGGTTCTGGGCCTTCCCCAGGATTGGCAAGGCTGGGGCCAATGGCTTAATGGGAGTAGGGGCAACTATGGCTACTCTCCCAATTGAACCATACCATCATCTCCATCAAACAGTAACTGTGTCCCCCCAACTCCCTCAAAAAGAACCCTCCCAGGTTTAGGGCATAGTTCAAGAAGCACACCACCATGATCTCCTGAAGGATCAAGATCAGGGTAGAGCTAAGATGAGATGCTCTCCTACCAATCCCAGATCAGCACAGCTGCCATGGAAGGATAGCTGCAGGTGGTGGGCCGCATATGCTTAGAATGCAAGATGCTGGTGTGCATCTTGAACCATACCCTGAACCTGGTAGGATTCTTTCTGATTTAGTTGACAGTTACTGTTTGATGGACCCAAGCTGATGGTATAGATCAGTTGGGAGAGTAGCCATGGTTGCCACCACTCCCATTAAGCCAGTGGCCCCAGCCCTGCCAAGCCTGGGGAAGGCCCAGACACTTCAAACTAACCCCGAGGACAGAGATGGTAGTCAAATCCAGGCCAAACTTCTTGTGCAGAGGCCTGGCTTTGGGGATTCCAAGGTACAAGTCCAACAAGGAGCTGACCCTGCTGATCACCAATAACAGCCAGGATTAGCAGAGGGTATCCAGAGGGGCATCCATTGCCCAAGCCTTATAGACAAATTACTGTTGTCATGCTGTAATATACATCTATTCCACATTGGATAGTTTTGGGAATGGGTTCAAATCCCAACTTGTGTTAACACAATAAGGCACCTCCTGTTAGGAACTCAAGGCAGTCAGTTTGGTCAGAGGAGCAAAGCTACTCTATTTTGAGGCTCTCCTATTACAATTACACTAAAACATTCAAAGAAGAGTGAAGTTTGTATCAGGTTATTTAGTGTAATTTGACTAAAATCTTAAAATGGCCATATCTGGCAAGAAGGAACGGCTAGGATTTTGTTCTCAACTGATTCTTACTACCACTAGGTCCTATATGAACGCCCAATTGTCCGAATGTTTGGGACATTTTTTTAATATAAAGTTTAGTTGAGGAGGGGTGTGCAGCCTAAACATGATGGGGCCTGCCCGACCGAGCCTACCCAGCAAGAGTGGAGGGGCGCTACCCAGCGTCACTGAGACGGTGTACGGGGAGGCCCTGGCGGCCGTTGAACGAGAGAGGCAGGAGGCGCTAGCCAGCGCATCAGAGTCGATGTATGGGGCGCCACCCGGCGCCGCCACCTGCGATGACTGGGGGGTGCTATCCAGCGCCCCCACCCTGGTGCCTGGGGCGACAACCGTCGCCGCCACCGAGATACCTGGATCCTGGAACGAGCCAGCAGTCCCAGAGGAAGGGGTGACACCCGTCACCCCCAGTCAGCCAGCCCCACCAGCCTGTAGGGAGAGCCCAGCCATACACCATCCAGCGCCCCCTGCCAGCCGAGGGAACCCAGCTGCCCAGCACTTCCAGTCGAGCCAGGATAAGTTAACTTTAACAAATGTATTGTATCCAAATTATTGTAAACCCCCAACCTTGCCTGTGCCTCCTGCACCAGAGGCTGGGGAGATTGAAATTTGGGGATATAAGGACTTGCCTGTGCCACATGCACCTGAGTTCCTAGGGCAGGGGAGGGACGTGAGTCAGGGCGAGCCTGTGCCACACGCACTTCAGCCCCATGCCACTGGGCATGCCATGGACAAGGGAAGGGACCCCTTGGGGCTAGGGGAGCCGACACCCAGGCAGGCGCCAGTCGCCTGTCAGTCTGTCATTGGGGAGGGTATCGGGGTGCCCCGGAAACACAAAGATAACGCTCAATGGAAATTTGTATCTAGCCAGGAGCAGCCCAGCCGTGTCCAGCCCCAAGAAGCAGCCGTGACCCGAGCCGAAGATCCCCAGCCACGTGCGCGAGGTAGATGGCTGTCTGGTAGCTTCTCACACTGGTGGATGGTTCTGTGGGGACTACTGCTGGCAGCCGTGTGGCCTACAACTAGCTACGTCCTGGTAGGGTGGGACTGCGCCAACCCCACCCACGTCACAGCCTACAATAAGGAGAAGATGTGTAGCACGGAACCGCTACACCAGGAGGTGCCCCTGGGCCATGAGGTACATGTCCTGCAGCAAGTCAAGATTAGGGAAACAACAGGATACAGTTGTCAGCTCACCGTGTCTCAGTGGACATTTAGGTGTGGGGTATGGGGTCACCTCAAGGTGACCTCGGTCCCCACCCTCATGAGGCCAACCAAGATTGATCCAGAAACGTGCCGAGACCTGGCCAGATCCGAGTCTACACGCTGCCAGGCAAGACCCAGCCACTGACGTTCCAGCTGAACCATCCCCTGTTCTTCACCCTCGACATGGTGGGCGCCTTGGTCAACAGCCCCGAGGGGGTGGGTTGTGAAGGGGAGGACGTCCACTTCGAGGGCCAGCTGTACCGCAATGAATTAGTGCTCCAGGAACGACGGCTGCTGGTCAAGGAAGAGACCTACGTAGTAGAGGATGGACGGGTGGAGTCCCAATCTGACCACCTGACCCTAGAATGTCCCCATTCTGAGCTGTCTTGCATCACTGGGGAAGCAACCTACGTGTGGGACCACCTGGGGAGAGATTGCCCCTTGAGGCTGATCCGCAGCCTCCAGCCTAGCCTAGTGATGGATGCGTTCCTGGTTGACCATCAAGCCCAGTTCTTCATCAACATGACCACCCCCACCTCAATAGTGAACTGCGACTTTGAGGCCCATGCCACCAACCACCCAGCATTGTTCGTGGCAGCTGACCCGGCCGCGGCAGCGCTGCCCAGAGTATCGGCCAGGGATGTGGATGTCCCCCTGCAGGCCCAGATACATGCAGGCTACATTGGATTTACCCTGGAGACACGCATGAAAAGCACAGCGGCAGAAGAAGTAGCGGCCAACTGCTGGAAGCTCCAGCAACTAGACCCGGCCCACCCGGTGCGTGTCCAGGGGAGCACGTTCTCTGTGCTGAGGGGAGATGTCCTGCTCCAGCTTACCTGCCAACGCAACAAATATGTTGTCCGTGAAAGCAATGAATGTTGGGACAAAGTACCAGTGGAACCCACAGGATTTGTAGACGCCGTGACACGGGTGTATAGCGGCCACGCCACCAAGATTCCCTGCTCCTCCACCTACCCCCTGACTGTGCACGCGGAGGAAGGCTGGATAGAGCTAACCCCCGCACCTAAGAAGAGGCCACCCCCGCTGGATACGCCCAAGCAGCTGCTGACAGAACCCTTGGATGACTTTAGTTCGGGAGGCTTGTATTCGCAGGCTGAGCTGAACGACTGGCAGCAGCTGCTAGCGTTCCCAGCGTATAAAGCCGCCATGCTGACCGGCCTGTCCTATGGCTCATGCGTTCAGCAAGGTAGCTGTTCGGCCACCGGAGACCATGGGACCGTGTCCTACAATATCAACCGACTGGCGGAGGAAGGAGAGGCCGCCCTGGATGTCTGGGCTGGGTTCAGACAAGCTATTCACGAGTGGGGAGATGGCGCAGCCATACTGTGTTTGCTGTTGTTGATCCTCAAACTGCTGGGGGATCTGACCATCATTTCCCTGGCAGCCGCACAAGGAGGTGTACGGGCCGCCATGAATGCGATGTCACAAGTGTTCCTGTACCATCCAACCTTGTACAGGAAGGCCTTGGCCAGAGCCCGGCTCACCCATGCCAAGTCCCGGGACTTTTCAGTAGACTGGGATGTCATTCCCATCGGCCGGGAAGCCGCCGAGGAAATGATGTCCATGCAATCAGCCGATAGCGGGCATGACCGCCCAGGCAGGCCTGGACCGCCCTCTGGGAGGCCCCGCGGCCCCTCGGGAGGCCAGGCTGCCGCTCAGATGGTCAACTTGGCAGCCAGTGCCCCAGCCGCTGCCAACAACAACCAGAATGCCCCGCTGCTGACCGGCCCCGCAGCAGCTGTGCCCCACGCCAACCTGACACCTGCCAGCGCCGAGCTACGTGTCCAACCAAAGCCAGCCTCTACTTTCTATCCCACGTTGGGAGCCCATCAGCCCTGAAAATCACCACTAGGATTCCATTGAATCTTTATCATTTGTATATATCTTAGCCCTAAGGAGCGGGCCGAAGGCCTCAACCACTGTCGGAAGTCTGGCAGGGAGACCCCCTCCCAGCCTTCCGAGGGGAGAGTTGTGGTATTCGGCAACCGTGAGCCATGCCTATGGCACCCCTGACCGGGGTTCGGGGAAGGGCCAAAGGCCCTCCCCCGAGTCCTGGGGAAGGGGTCTGCCGACCCCCTCCCTATGCCTAAAATTAATGATTGAATCTGACAGCCTTATTATGGTTAAGCTGTATTGTTAATTCCCCCCACCCTTCCCAGGGATGGGGGATCATTATTGCCCAAACTGACTATTGTATATGTATTATATTGCTTTTATTTATGATTATTTATTCCTATCTTTGTAGCTATTGTTTGTTGTATATAACTTTAGTAATCCTTAGACCTTCAATAAAGGAACAACTGAATAGATGCTGTTTATTATTTAGTGATTGCTAGAGAAGCGTAGCTTCTCTATAGTATAGGTGTCCACGTCTGTTCACACTGCCGTAGTCATTTTGAACTCTGGTGTCTGCCATTCATCCTAGGCGGATACCACATTACATCTTGTAACTAAATCAACTTGAGCTTTTGGGGGTAAATAAATGATATGACACGTGAAACTATTCCAATTTTATCTTATTTGACTTGTGACTCAGAGAATGTAATCTCTGAATCTCTAAAAATTCAATTTCACCTAACTCAATCACAGCAGTTGGCCAACATTTTTCAGAAAGTGGCCATAATTTCAGTCATTTACAATTTATTCCTTTTGAACAAATTAAAAGCGATAATCCTTGGGTAAGATTAGCCAGAGAAAAATTGTATATTAGAAAACTTGAACCTTTGTTAAATTGTAGAATGTAAATTTGTTAGTCAAAATGCAGTTGCAATTTAGAAAAAAAATACTAGTTATAGAGCAGCTGTGCTTCTATAGACACGTCACAAAAATTCAAACCTTCCCCCTTGAAACTTGAAACATATTTCGGAATGATGAAGTAGACTCATTCCTTTTAAATTAGGTTGACACAGATTTTTAACTAAATATTTTTTTTTTAAATAGGCAAGAAATTTCAGCCCTTGAAAAAAAAAACAGTTGTACTATGGAAAAGTATTCTGACCGCGTTGGACGTCTTTTTTAAAATTTATTATGTCATGGATGTTTTATACTTAAATAGTGGCTTCGCCCCAAGAAGGAATTGGAAGTCCCCCCTCCTACATAGAGTCATTCTTAAAGCTATAGAAATTTTATCAAAATATTAACCTAAATTAAACCTAGGTTAAACATATAAATTGTAAACTTTTGTAATTCGTAAAAAAATATTTGGGGGTGGCAATGTTTTTCTTGAGTGGGGTATTTTTCTTTTTGGGGGATGGGTTGGAGAGGCCCATCCACCAAGAAAATATCTCGAAACCACCACAAGACTAGTGGGTATCAGAGAGAGAGAGAGTGGACAATGGGCTGTTTATTACACTAGTCTCCAAAATTTTACAATAACGTTTTCTTATTCGTTGGCTTAACAACCTTGGGGACTTTCACTGAATTATGATTGGTTGTATTATTTTACCTACAAATTTTAATCTACAGTGCAGTGGGGTATTTTTGTGGGATGTAATTCAATTTATCGGCCATTGTCTTATCCTTTAGATCCCTGAGTTAGTATATTCCCTGAAGAGCCTATATAGGAGCTGCCAAAATCGCGTTTCACCAAAACTTTTCAGTCAGACAGACGTGAGGACATTTTGAAATATA
Source organism: Acartia tonsa (assembly GCF_053477335.1). NCBI lineage: Eukaryota > Metazoa > Arthropoda > Copepoda > Calanoida > Acartiidae > Acartia > Acartia tonsa. The sequence continues at coordinate 26,354,931 of NC_137274.1, read as the reverse complement.
GAGTAGATTTGCTAATAAAATTCCCCAGTTATAAAAAATCCTGCCTTTTGTGGTAAAATGGTTTGTGGTGGATGATGCATAAATAAAGAAAGTTTACAATGCTACAATCCTACAAAAGGTCCAATCTCAATAGCCTTATTACAATTAAGCCTCTTAAAATTTACTAGAGAAACATAACCTCACACTTAAGATTCGCAAAAAGGGAAATTAAATAAATCTCCCAACCACTTTTTTGTTGTAAAATCCACGAATTTTCAATTAGTCATCTTCACACCTTTAACATGGCCACAGTGCTTCACCCCCGGCTCTGCCTTGCCACCGGCACTTAACCCCCTAACCTGTCTAGATGCAGGCGCTTGGCCCTCTATAACTTAACCATACCCACCTGTAACCCATGTAAAAGTATTGAGGCTATTTTGTAGCATTAGATCTTTTGTAACATTAGGATCTTTTGTAGCATAAGACCTTTTGCAAATTTTACCTTTTGTAGCATTTGACTCTTTGTAAATTAGACCTTCTCTAAAGATCTTTTGTAGCAACGTCGTTTTAACAGTGTACGTGGTATTTTTCTACCATTAACACACCATTTGTGTTATTTGTTATAAAAGAGATGCATTTTTATGCACAACCTTTAAGATGGAGATATGTTTTACAGGTGTCTAAAACATTTCTAATTCATTTTATAGCATTTTTCTTATGTTTTTTATTTTATAGGAAAGAAAAGAATCAGACACTGAAGATATTGGACATGAAATTGAAACTGTTGAAAGAAACTCTGTTTATGTGGAAGATGTAAGTTCTGATTTTTTAAGTTTAAAAAATTACAAAAATAAACATAAAGAATGGAGGGTGAAGGTTTAACTTTGTAAAAAAACAACATTTTTATTTACTTCCCTTTATAGTTAGGTTAGGTTTAAAAAGCCTTTTGTGTGCTTTAGAGTTTAGTTAGTAAACAAAAATCTTGAAGTAAAAGTTTACAGAATCTAAAAAAATGGCATGTTCTAATTCGAACAATAACTATGGAGCTACAGTTTGGATTGGAAAAGGGTCTATGGGCTTTGGTTCTGTATACCATTGGTCCCCTTTGGGCTTCTGCCATCAGCCAGTTCACGTTTTTTCTTTATAAATATACACTAGAGGCCTCTATGGGCACTTGCGGAGGGGGGAGTTAAATTTGATAACCTATTTTTTTTATTTTAGATTTAAAGAGAAAACAGAATAAAAAACATCCTTTTACTTTATTAAATGGATTTGGTGTGTTAAAAAGCGGATATAAAAGTGTTCCTTTGCACCTTGGCCAAAAAAATTAACATGAATTGATGCTTCAATCGTGGCTTAAAATATTGGGCACCCACTCTTAGTCTGATAGCTGATAGGTTCAGGTCTTGGACTAACACTGCGCTAAAGATGGTTCCTACTGCTGCTATGTCAGATGCAGGACATCAATAATACAAAGTAGCTTGATGTTTGTCTGTCCGTCTGAAACTTAAGATCTTGGTAACCTCTGAACTGAACTTGTAATATACCTACTGGTCCTGTGGGGGTTTTAAGGTATTTTATTGGAAGATAGGACACCCCCAACCCTCCCAAAAAATTTTAAAAATTAAAAATGTGTTTCCCATTTCTTATGTAACCCAAAAGTAATTGCAGAACCAATTGGGTTTTACTTTTCCGATAATATAACTATTGGTACTGTCGTTTTAAGCTATTGTTTTGGGGATGGGAGGGTTGAGGGTGTCCCACCCCCCCAAAAATAACAACCTTATATCCAGTATCACATCCCTCTACACGGGGTGGATGCTCTTTATGATCACTTAAAAATGAGAATCCCGCTCTAATAAGGTAAATGTGGGCTTCTATCATAGTGCTCAGCAAGCACAGTCTTTTTGAATTGCCAAATATTTCATATTTTATTTAACTTGATCTGTTATTAGTTGGAGAACCATGGTGAAATAAACAATGTTTCTGCAGCATTCAGTACTGCAGAGGAGCAAGTTACATTTTTGAAGGTAGTATTATCTATAATAGATAAAGATTTAATTTCATTTATGGAAACTTAAAAATATTTTTATTTAACATTTGTACATCAACCATGTTTTTGAATGAAAAACAGATTTGTGTTTCATACAAAAATATATTGAAAGGAAGCCTGTAAGAAATACACCACACTAACTGCTGAAAGATTGCCACAAGTATACCAAATATCCAAAATTTAATTTGAAAAATCTATTTTAAACTTATAGTTATGATGTTCACATTTTAGAAAGATGAAAAATCTAGCAGCTCAGATTGTGGAACTGAAGATGGTAATGATGTTGATATGGTAAATATTTTTTTTGTTCCCAAACATATCCTAAAAATTAATACTTTTTATACTCCATGTAAAAATGCTTTTAAATTATTTAGCAACCTTAAAGCTAATATTATTTGATTTGCTTGATACAAAAAAATCACATATTTTCTTTAAAATTTCTCAAAATGACTGCAATCTATTCCTAAAGAAAAGGTTTGCATGCATGCAATCAATAAAAGTATAAATCTTAATTACAATAATTTTCCTTAATTGTTTATAATTATTTTAGGCTAAGGAAGGATTCCTCACAAAAAGATGTCCATGGTAAGCATTTATAAAAACAAAACAAAAATAATTTTAAGAATTTTTTTTGTAATTTTGGGTTGTTTCTGTCTGTACTTCAGTAATGTGTTTACTATTTATGAGTTTGTATAGAGGGACTAAATTTAATTTTATTTTCCTAACTTTGTTATAAACATGAATCTTTTTTATGGTTATTTAATTTTTCTTAACTTTTTCAATGCTATGCAGAAAAACATTCGAATAAACTTTATTCAATGATATTATGATAAGTATTTCACAAAATGAGTTCTTTCATTAAAGGGCGAATATAGGTTGAATATGATATGGGCTCAAAAAAACCGTGCAATTCCATAGATTATAAATAACTTAAAGATATTGACATATCCAATTGTATAAGTCTGTTTATAGCTTAAAACCTGTCTATCTGAAGATAATATTATGTAATACGTGTGGTTCCCTAAGAACTCAAGCACCCTAGCATCACACAAGGCTTTTTAGCAAGGTTGAATTAAAAAGCTTTCGTTAAATGATAGTCGTAATAACGTGGAAACCAATTCATCAGGGGTAAATATACCCTCCTTCTACCTTCATACAAAATATATAAAGCAAAATATTTAAAAGTTAAAAAAAACATCAAATAATGTAAAAAGTAAAAAAAAATAATCAATATAATTTTCTTGGAGGAAGAATGATTTCAAATCCCTGTTTTTTTGTGTTTGTGTAAGGTTCGTGTGTGTGTGTGTTAAAATGCGTACTTGAGGGTATATATATTATTGGGAATTAATCAATGATCTTTGTACAGAAAATAAACTTTAAGATGTATTATTTACCCTAGTCAATACTACTGACGCATTTTTACGCAAATTATTTTTATGCTTTTTAAAAATTGAATTAAATAGTATATAATCTAAAATAATAAACATTTAAATTATCATTTAAGTTGCGTGCCATTGTAATAGTCAATCAAACTTAAGCAAAATATTCAAAAAAAAGTCTTGTAAAGGGCTAAAATCAACGGTTTGTCGGCAATCTGATTTATCATATGTTCAATTGAAACAGAAAATTGCAAAATCTACTTAAGGATATTTTTAAATTTGGCATAGATATTCTAAAAGTATGAAATGGCACCTTTCATATAAGCTCATATCATATCGAACCTATATTCGCCCTTTAAAACATTGTTGTCAAAACTAATCTTTAATTTTGCTTTCTTTTTCTTTTTAAATATTTCTATCGCCTTCTTATTTAAATCTTTTAAAAATTTTTTCTGAATGTTTAGCTTGTAATTTTAAATAGCTGCTAAGAAATTATTTTATTGTATTGCTACTGAAACTGTTTTTAGCCTTTTTTAAGGGTATATCAAAAATATACAATGACACCAGTAGCATCATACTGAAGAGTTAAAAATATGTATAGTAGGGTGGGTCGATTTTGGACATTTTTTTTCTGAGGCCAAAGCGGGGATCTGCACTCAATTTATATAGATATAATACACCTCTGGATGATTTAAAATTTATCCTAAGTCTTAAAACCGCTGACGACCAGACATTCAATTGTATAGCTATTTGTAAATGGGAGTCAAAAATTTATTGCATCAGAACTATGGCTTCATGGTGCTCCCTGGAAATGCCTTGAGGAGCTGAGTCAGGAACTTTTGTCCGTTTAAAAAAATCTCGTTCCTAGCCTGAGAAAATCTAAAAAACCTCTACAAATTGGACAATTCTCAATAAACCTTTAAAAATTTTGGTTTTTTAGTGATTTCTAAGGCTAGGAACGAGATATTTTGAAACAGACAAAAGTTCCTGATTCAGCTCCTCAAGGCCTTTCCAGAGAGCACCATGAAGCCATAGTTCTGATTAAAAAAAATAGTTCGAATGTCGTCTTTGCATACTAATAAGTAATGAATTATATTTTTAAGTGGTCGTGTTCTAAAACTCAATTTTTTAAAATTCTTTTTCGGTCAGAAATGTTTTCAAGGTTAATTTTATCTGTTGCATATCCCCGCTTTGTCTAATTCCGATATGAACCCACCCTAATGTATAGGCCTCAAAATCACTATTTTGGGGGATTTTAAAGTTTATTTTTTACTATGGACTGAGAAAATATACAATGACACTAGTAGCATCATACTGAAGAGCTAAAAATATGTATAGGCCTCAAAATCACTATTTTGGGGGATTTTAAAGTTTATTTTTTACTATGGACTGAGAAAGTTTTTACAGACCAGAAGGTTATTTTTTTATTTTGGGGTAAAATTCTTAGCTTTTAGAGTGTTTTGCATCTTAAATATTGTATTCTAGTATAGAGTAAAATTTCTTTTGATTTCATCTATCAAAATTCATTAAAAAATCAATTATTTATATATACATCAATGTATTACCATAAACATGTTTATGTTCTATTACCCATTTAAAAAAAATTGGCTGTAAAGGGTTAAATATGTAAGATAGGTTAAAAACAATTAAATTTATTATTGTCAAGAAGTATTTTTTAATTTTGTTAGTTGGCTAAACTTATTATACTACAGGAAAAGAAATCTTTGTAAATAATTTTAGTTTGCTGAAGCTATTGCAATTGTTGACTGGGGCAAATTTGATGTTCTTGGTTCTTGATGTTTTTTTGCCTGCCTGGGATTTCACAAACGACCTCATGATTACCACCAAGTACTGGATGAATGCTAGTTTTGATTGGGTAAAAATCTTTTGATTCCTTGTAATAAAGTAACAGGATGTTTGTCTGTTTGTATCAAAGGAATTTGCTATAAGCTGAGCTGATTTGATTCTCCTTTACAGAATGCTTCTTATTGGTCCTGGGAAGGTTTATAACTATTTTGGGGTAGGGTACCCTTCAAAGAGAAATCGCCCAGCAAAAAAATCTCCCCTACCTAAAAAAAATTTATATTTTTTCTTTAAGTAAACTCATCTCAATAAAAATCTCCCCCCCAAAAAAATCTTTTTTACTTTTTTCTTTTTAAATCTTATATAATAATTGGGTTCAAAATTCTACTCCTTCTTCTCAATTGCCCATAGATGCCTCCAGGGGCATAGCCACTAAACTATATAATAAAGCAACAGGATGTTTGTGTGTACTGAAGGATCTTGCAAACCTCTGGACCAATATGTTTCTCCTTAACAGGGTAGCTTTTCATATGTCCCAGGAAGGTTTATAACTATCTTTTTTTAAAATTAATTAAACCACTTCTAAAAGGCCCCTAGAGGCCTTTACAGGCATTGCTATTAGTATATATTTATATTTAATCGCAATGTTCAATATCTTTTTTGTTTGTTTTAGAATGAATATGTAGAGTATACTCAGCAGACAGGAAACAATCAAATTATATGTTTTTTATATTTCAGTCTTTATAATTTTTTTGTAACTCAGATTCTATAACTAAGGTTGGTTTATTATTCCATCCTCTGTATGAATAATACATAGTAGGTTAACAAATTTAGATTTTGTCATCAAATAATGAATTTTTACCTCTTGTCCTTAAATACCCTATTCATATATAATATGACCAACAACATCTAAGATGTGTGAAAAAATTTATGAATAGCACAGACAGAATTTGGAATTATAGGGTTGCTTGCTACTAAAAATATAGGATCATGGAAAGAAAACAAAGTCATTCCTTAATTAGGACAGAAGTCACCTTCCTAGGAAGGACATAAGTAGCTTACCTTTTGTGAAAATTTGTTCGATGAAGGGCATAACTTGTCTCCCTTAACAAAGATTTTGCAAGATGGAGGACTTAAAGTGATCGCGAAGCAAGTGATACATTTGATACAAAAATTTGATACATAGTTGGAATTACTTAGTTATTTAGAATCATGACAAAATTTTGCTAAATTTGATATAAAAAGTGCCTTAAAACTTCTATTTTTACATTTGCTACAGTACCACTAAAATTCATTGACACAATTGCTTTTTGACAACTGAAAAGGTTACAATTAAGTTTTAAAAATGTTGGACCAAATGACTAAAAATATATTTTTCAGCTTATTTTAGTGCAATTAACATAACAGGCAATCAGAACTAGTGAGGAATAATGTATTTTGGAAACACAACTTGAGGGGTCCTCAAATGGTTTTAGAGAGTTGTAGTATTAGTAATGCACAGTTGTATTCAGTATAATATTTGTTAATTAATGTTGGGTCAAAGTGCCTGAATAAGATGATCCTTAGAACAGGAAGACACTGGTGGTGGGTGTATCAATTAGTAAATAATGATCTCGATATCCGATATAAATCTTTTGATTGTGTAATAGGAAAACATTAAATTATGTATAGTCTAAATATTTTTAACAATTTTTCATTGATTTTATAATTACCAAAGAAGACCATTAGAGCCCCATTAAATTCACAAGCAATTAATTGGGCTATGAGGTGAAAGAGCAAACATTGATGTTCCCATTTGGCCATCATAAGTTGGTAGATTAGTAATTATACAATTCATTCATACCTCTTCTGAATTCAAATAATAGGCTTCAGTATGGAAAAAAAGCACAAGGCACTCTAAAATCAGAAGAAACAAATCATGTAAATAAGTGCCCGTCTAAGTCTTCATGCCATCTATTGCTTTTAAAGGCAAAAATGCCTTCTTGTAAGGTTCCATATAATCATCATTTTATGGGGAATTGGAAATCTAATTACAATTTGGTATTAGGTGAGGGTCTAAAAGTATAAGTGTACACAAAAAGGGCAGGGGGAATAAAATATTTTCCCCTCATCAAAGATTATTTATATATATATAGATGTTTAGATTAAAAGGATTAAATAAAGAAAAATATTTCTACAGGTATTTCTTTTAATGTGATAGTAGTTTGATTTTTTTTACATTCATACAGTTACTTTAGAAAGCATCATTCATCACTTCTCTGGTCTGATCATACATAAATGTTCTGCTATTAACCCATTATCTTGATCTTGATAAGGCTTTCAGCTTCTTAATTGACATTTCTTCTGGTGTCTGGCCATATTTGTGAGTGAAAGTATTCGTCCGCATCTGTTGCAGGGGCCATTTTTCGCTACATAGACCCTTGCTTGTCTTTGTTCTTGTTGAGTTTCTTGTCCCTCCCTTTCCCTGCAAGATCTTTTGTGTCTTGCTAAGTTCGCCTTATTAATATATTTATCACAGAAGTTGCATTTTCTTTGGTTATCTCTGTCAGGTACTATTCCATCACAACTTTTTTTGTTGTTCCATAGGTTCGCCTCTTGTTGGAAGACTTAATTGCATTTATCACAGGTGAAAGTTACCTTCTGACTAGATATATAATGCAATCTTTTGGCATGGACAGCCAGGCCTGCCTTGCTTAGACAGACTTTGCCGCACCCTTCAAAGTCACATATTAGGGATTCATCCTCTGTTCTTGTGATGTTTCTCTCAATCCTCTCCTCCTGGTTCTTGTTCCCCAAATGTTTCTCCTACTTGTCTAGGTGCTTTATCCTTGCCTTGACTAGCCTCTTCCACGTCTTTCTTTCAGTAAGTGTGCTTATCTTGGTGTAGTCCCACCCTGCTTCTTTGACTAGCTTCTTATAGAAAAGAACGGTCTTTCTTTTCTTACCTGGAACCTTGGGTAGATTCTCCAACTGCTCCATCCATCCCTAGGTGACAGGTTTGACAATCCTGTCATCCTCCATTCTCATCAGGTGACCTAGTCTCTCCAAGCATCTCTTCTCCACCTTAAGTCTAATGGATTTGACTCCTAGTTCCGACCTGACGTCCTGCATGTTCATTCTCTCCTCCTGCATCTGGATCAGTGGGGGTTTATTTTCCTGCTCCAGATGTACCTGTACATGCGGTCAACACAGCTCTGGAGTTTCTTGATATCTCTGATCTGCCAGGTACGTACATGACAGTCAAAGAGCATTGTGCTCTCGACGCAAGCCTGCGTGATCTGGGCCTGGGCCTTCTTGGACAGTTTTGAGCCTCTAAGCTGTCCTTTAACCTTAAACCACGCTGCTCCCGCCCGTTTCTTCCGCTGCTTGATATCGTTGTCTGGTCCTAACCAGGTTCCCAACATCCTTATCTTCCCTCCCTCCTCCGTCCCGAATAACACCTCCTCCTCCTTGTCATCATTGTTCCTTTCTTCATACCAACCCATCACCTCCTTAATAGCTGGTAATCCAATCTCCATCTCCTTTTTGCAACCTATAACCGATGTATCATCTGCAAACAGCTCCTTGTCAATGCAAATCCTCTTGGCCTCTGAGTTAGGTTTCTCCCAGATCTTATCTGATCCTGGGACCCATTTGTAAGCAATCCCTACCTCTAAACCTGCTTCCTCTGCTTTCCTCTTCCTGTTATCCGCAGCTACTCTCATAACCACCTGATGGTAAACATTAAAGAGCACCAGAGATGATGGATCTCCCTCTCGGAGCCCTCTGGCTGGCACCCATGGGTCACTCATGCCCTCTCTGCCTATGACCTTGTACTCTGTACACTCGTGAAGTCCTTTCAGAACCCTCAGTGCTTTTGGACCCATACCATACTTGGTCAGGATTCCCCACAGGGCAGGTTTATTTACCCTGGGGTAGGCCTTTCTCAAGTCCAGGAGCCTCGCCACTGGAACTGTCTCAGGATCCTGTCTCTGTCCTTGCGCCTCCGTCCTCCGTCTCAGATCTATTGCATCCTCGTGAATCCTTATCATCACCTGAGTTGCATCTGCTGTTGACCTTCCTTTCCTAAAACCCGACTGATCATCATCAAACAGCTCCAACTTTTCCGCCCATATTCTGATTCTGTTTGCCATTATCCTTGCTAAAATTCTGCTGCCCATGGCCAGCAGTACCACTCCTCTGTAGTTGTCTCTCAGATTTCTATCGCCTTTCTTGTGTAGTGGAATAACTATACCAACCTTCAACTCCTCCTCCCACTTGTCAGCATCATTTTCAAACATAAACTGGACCAGTCTTATAATCCTTTCTGTCACCGGCTCTCCTCCTTTCATCAGCATGATAAGTCTAACTCCGTCCTCTCCCGGCGCTGAGTCTCTCATCTTTCTCATCTCTGTCAGGATTTCCTCTCTTTCTGGGGTTGCCTCTAGCATTTCACTCCATTCTCTGGCTCTGTCTGTGTTGCTTATGTCTGTTACTCTGTTTACAGCTCTTTCGATTTCATCTGGTGTGTTTTCAAATCTTTCTTCAGATACTTTTTTAAAATGTTCTCTGAATTCTTCTTTAATGATTGTTGTGGAGTCTGTTGGGCCCTTCCTGTCACGTTTCCCCAGGTCTTTTAGCACTTTATACATTTTGCCTGAGTCACCTCTGCCTTCAGCCTCTTGGCATTCTCTGATTCTGTCGTCCCACCATTCTGTCTCCCATCTCCTTATCTCTCTCTTCATTTCGCGTCTTGCGTCTCATAACGTTTCTCTGGCATGCTCCATTTCTCCGTCCATATCCTCTCCATTCTGTCTGGCTGTTTCTGCAATCCTGTTACGCTCAGTTACAGCGCCAGCAATCCTGCTTTTCATGCGCTGTAGCTCCTCCTCCTTTCCGACCATCCATTTTCAATCCTTCTCTCTGACTCTCCACAAACTTCTCTAGCAGCTTTATTCACTATCTCCATGATCTCTCTATATTGTGTTGTTTCAACCATCTCATTTCTCTCCATATTTTCTGTTAGTTCAGTTATCTTTTGTCTGTACAGTAGCGCCGTTTCCGTTTCCTTCAGTTTTTCCCACCTGATTTTTGGTATCTTTTTCTTCACCTGTGTCTTCCAGTGCCATTTCTTGGTCTCCAGTACTAATTTTTTGGGTTTATGATCTGAGATTGTCATTTCCCCGACTGTATTTAACTTTCTAACATATCTATGCCTGTCTTCTTGCCTCATGATGAAACCATCAATCTCGTACCACCGACCTAGCATCCTGATGAACCATGTGCCGCGTTTTTTCTGGTTGAAAAAACTATTGAGATATGTTAATCCCTGTTCTTGACACCATCTGATCAGCTCCCTTCCTCGTTCATTGGATACTCTTAGACCAAACTTTCCCTTGACTCCTTGCACCTCCTCACCTCCTCCTACATAAGCATTGAAATCTCCTCCACAGACAAATATGTTTCTTCTTGCCCACTGTTTGTGCTCCGCTAGAATATCTCTCTCTATCTCAATCTCATCCTCGTTATTACCCGTGAAAACCGGTAGGTAAACCGCCATTAGCGCCAGACCTCTTGTTATCACTGACACTGCTCTCTTGTTCAACTTTTTTGCTTGACCATTGTCACACCATCCTTGCAGTAAATCTCCTCTTAACAAAACTCCAGCTTTTTCTGCAAACACTATTGCCGTCAAATTTTCTCCTTCACCGAACCACGCTACACCTTCTCTTTCTGCACGCACTTCACTCAGCAACACTGCATCCCATTTCTCTTTCCTCGCCTTCCCCGCCACCTTTCTTGCTTTAGCCTTATTCATTGTTCCAAGGGACATCCTCTGTACATTCCAGGTTATAATGTTATATTTTGTTGTTTTCTCTGTCGTCTTCTTTCTCTTTTCTTGTCTCTTTGCCCACCTCCTTTCCCTCCTAGCTTGTTTCCCCTCTTCAGTTTTGTTTCTCCCAGGCCCCGGATTGGGGTGTATTGTCTGTAGCCTTAGTCTTATTGTGCTTATCAGTTGTCTTTCACTCTTAACACCATCCAAAATGTCGCCCACAAGGGGCCTTCGCCACGAAATTTTTATAGAGAGGGGCGGAGTGGCTGGGTACGCCCCCCTCTGTTGCCAAAAAAAGCACCATGTCTGTCCTCCCATGTCGGGTCTCCTTCCTGGTTCGCTTCTCTGGCCTCCTGGATTCTTTGCCGCCAGTTTTGTTGCCAATCCTGTTGTTCCCGCTGGTCCTGCGGGGAAGGGATCCATTTGCACCAAATTAACCCTTTTAGTGCCGAACTTCCCCCCTGTCGTCAGAATCACTTGAAATTTTAAACACAGCTTCCTTAAGGGATTGATTTTTTGATTTGTGGCATACCAAAGAAGTTTTTTTTTTGCGTCGTTTCCGACGCATTCGGACTAATCATTTTTCCCATGCGTCTATTATGTACCATATCGGACTAATAATCTTAGGCTTTTACTGTATAATCTATTAGTTGCTTCGCCCCTAACCTCCAGGTTGGGTGGGGAATGTCAGAAAAATAGCATAAAACCATCCCAAGATATTTATAAAGCTTTCCTGATAAGTAAAACCAGTTCAGACCCTAAATTTCTATAATCTTTAGCTTCAGACAAAAACCTTACTACTTTATAGTATGGAACACTATACTAGCAGCCGCTTCGCCCCTAGAGGCATCCAGGGACCCTTGGGTTTGGGGGGAGTCAAACCCCCTCTTTCAATTACAGTTTTTAAAGAAAAATTTTTAAAAAATAATGAGAGGGGTTTATTATTTTCTAGGGGTGATTTCTCCTAGAGCGGTTGTGGTACTCTCCCCCAAAATAGTTATAAACCTTACCAGGTCCTATGAGAAGCTAAAATGTAAAGGAGAACCATATCGGTTCAGTGGTTAGTGAGATCCCTTAGTACACACAGACACATGTATGTAGAATGTATTTAGATCCTGTTACTTTATTAAAAGGATACATAACACAGATACTCTACAATCAGTGTCTGTCTGTACGTCCATTCGTCTGTATAAAACAATTCAGAATATAATTATTTGGTACTAGTGGCTACGCCCCTAGAGGCCTTTAGGGGCACTTGAGATGGGGAGAGGTCATTGAATTCTACAACAATATTTTTTATTTTAGATTTAAAAAGAATTAATTTCATTAAGTTCATTCTATTTTTTCTTGTGTTGGGGGTCTTTTTTAAGTGGCGATTTCTCTTTGGAGGGTGGTGGTACTCTCCCCCAAATATTCATAAACCTTACCAGGTCCAAAATTGAAGCTACCATGTAAAGGAGAACCATATCGGTTCAGTGGTTAGTGAGATCCCTTGGTATACAACACACAGACACATGTAGAAAGTATATCCTGTTACTTTATTAAAAGGATACATAACACAGATACTCTACAATCAGTGTCTGTCTGTACGTCCCGTCCATTCGTCTGTATGAAACAATTCAGAATATAATTATTTAGTACTAGTAGCTACGCCCCTAGAGGCCTTTAGGAGCACTTGAGATGGGGAGAGGTCATTGAATTCAACAACAATATTTTTTATTTAAAAAGAATTAATTTCATTAAGTTAATTCTATTTTTTCTTGTGTTGGGGGGTCTTTTTCAAGGGGCGATTTCTCTTTGGAGGGTGGAGGTAACCTCCCCAAAAATAGTTGTAAACCTTCCTAGGACCTATGAGAAGCTACAAAGAAAAAAAAGAAGCATATCAGTTAAGCAGATACACAGATAGATACCCTTTCACTTTATTACAATGTTTAGCAAAGAAATATGATTTTGTCGACAATTATATTGAACAACCCAATACATGACAACCCCTCACCCCCCCCCCCCCCACCCCCCCAGCCCCTGTTAATCCTTAAAGTTTTATAATAACTTTTTCTTATTTGTTGTCTTACCAACTGTGGGGAATGTATTTGTATTTTGATTGGTTGGTTTATTAAGTGTCCAAATGTTTCAACCACTAAATGTAATCTACAGAAAGATTTTATGGTATAATATCCCTGAGAAAGTAGATCAATTTATCGGCCATTGACTTACTATTTTAGATCCCTAACCAATACATTTCTTAGTTGTAGCGTAGTTGTTAATTATTTGGATGCAATTATATATATACAGACGGACGGATGTACAGACAGACCATAATTGTAGAGTATTTGCGCTATTTTTATGAATATATTAACAGCTAGGCTGCAATAAAAATTACGGAAGTATAAACATATTTACAGTCTTTAATTGGCTGTAATTTTGGATATATAGACAGACATACATACATTCCCTAGTTGTAAGGTAGCTATTATCTATTTGGATGCAATTATGGAAATACAGACAGGTGGACGTACAGACAGACCCTAGTTGTAGATTATCTGCGCTACTACTTTTATATTCTTAAAATAAAGTAACATGTTATTGTATGTCTTTGTGTGTGTACCAAAGGACCTTGCTAACCACTGAACCTATATGGTGCTCCGTTACATGGTAGCTTCTACTAGGTCCTGGTAAGGTTTATAACTATTTTGAAGGAGGGTACCACTACCATCCCTTAACCCTTACAGATCGGGCCCCAATTCCCACCTTAATAGATTGGGGGGGGGGGGGTCATATTGACCCCCCCCTCTATCTCGGCTTTTGTTACAGATAAAGACTTAAATTATTTTTCTGCTGGTTCATGTGTATTTTTAGAGAAAATTACTTTTTCTAGTCATAGCGGTCAGGCCGCTCCTTAGCCGCTTTTTAGCGGTCAGCCGCTAAATTTTAAAACAGCTGTAGAGCGGCCAATTTTGCAGCTAAGATGACCAAATTTTAGGACGAACTTTTATTTTTTATAACAAAAAAAATACTTTTTCTGATCATCACCGAAAAACGGCAAATAACGGAAACCGCCATTTTCGGCGGTTACGGCGGTAAAACGGCGGTTGGCGGCGCCAATTAATATTTTAATCTGTTAATTGTTGCTCAAGAATTCACCAAAAAAATATATAGGTCTCTAGGTGTAATAATACACCACTTTTTTCATAAGGTCATTGATTTCTCAGTATTCACCAAAAAAAATTTAGGTTTCTACCTTATACACAAAAGTCATAATGTAGAAATTTAGATTTATTTAGAATTTTTTTTTAAAGAAGTTGTATCAACTTTTTTTTTATAGCTAGCCGGTCCTTTTAGTAAGTAGTAGATGTAAAATTTTTCATAGAATTCAGATATGCAATCGGTTTTTTTGTAGACCTCTTATTTTTTAAGTAATTTAAGTTTTTAAAAAAAAAAATTAAGTCGATTTTAAGGTACTAAAATGCAACAAAAAAAAGAAAGAATATGGCCATTATGAACAAAAATAGTAAGATCTTTAATTTGACACCTTACTTTTTCAATTCTGTCAGGTAATTATTGAAAAAATCGATTTTTTAAAACCCACAAGAATAAAAACTTTGAACTCAATTTTATCATTTCACAAGTAAAAAAATATGGGTTCATATATACCTTTAGAATCAGAAAAATATTACGAATCCATTGTAAGCAAAATTGAAAAAAAAAGTTTACAATATAGTATATAAACTACAATAAAAGGAATTATATGAAAATATCATATTATATTGTACAGGCAACGTCTTAACTTTTGAATTGAGTATAAAAATGGGAAGGGGGTATAGAGGGGGTTAAGAGGGGGTAAAAAAGGGAAGATGATAGTGTTGCCAGAACAAAAAATACAATTGGCCATTTTTTAATTTTTAAATTTTTTTACTTTTTTTCAATTTTGCTTACAATGGATTCGTAATATTTTTCTGATTCTAAAGGTATATATGAACCCATGTTTTTTATGTCTGTTTGAGAAAATATTTAGGTCTAAAGTTTTTATTAAACCGAGGTTAAAAAAATAGATTTTTTCAATAATTACTCAACAGAATTTTAAAAGTAAGGTGTCAAATTAAAGATCTTACTATTTTTGTTCTTACTGGCCATTTTCTTCTTTTATTTTGTTGCGTTTTAGTACCTTAAAACCGACTTAATTATTTTTTTTAAAAACTTAAATTACTTAAAAAATAAGAGGTCTACAAAAAAAACGATTGCATATCTGAATTCTATGAAAATTTTTACATCTACTACTTACTAAAAGAACCGGCTAGCTATATGATAACAAAAATTATACTGAATATAACTGTGAATTACTAATACTATATCTCTCTAAAACCATTTGAGGGCCCCTCAAGTTGTGTTTCTATAATACATTATTCCTCACTAGTTCTGATTGCCTGTTATGCTAATTGCACTGAATAATAAGCTGAAAAATATCTTTTTAGACATTTGGTCCAACATTTTTAAACCTTAATTGCAACTTTTTCAGTTGTCAATAAGCAAAATTGATAATAACTGCATAAAAAGCAGTAATTTATCTCTTATTTTACAAGTATTAATTTTATTAACTCCATCTGTGCTAAGAGAAATGCCAACAAATCTAAAAGTTTGTTTAGCACAGAATTGTGTCAATGAATTTTAGTTATACTGTAGCAAATTTAAAAATAAGAGTTTTAAGGCACTTTTTATATCAAATTTAGCAAAATTTTTGTCATAATTCTGATTAACTAAGTAGTTCCAAATATATATCAAATTTTTAAAACCTGCTTTGCGATCACTTTAAGTAGCCTCCCTTCACCACACAAAAACTAGCTTTTTGGTCCTTTACATAGCAAAATCTTGCATAGAATAGTTTATCTATCCTTCACATAGCAAATTCTTGCAAAACATAGCATTATCTATCCTTCACATAGCAAATTCTTGCAAAACATAGCATTTCTGTCCTTCACATAGCAAATTCTTGCAAAACATAGGAAATTCTTGGAAAACTTAGCTTTTCTGTCCTTCACATAGCAAATTATTGCAAAACATAGCAAATTCTTGCAAAAGATAGCAAATTCTTGCAAAACATAGCTTTTCTGTCCTTCACATAGCAAATTCTTGCAAAAAACAGCATTTCTGTCCTTAATATAGCAAAATTTGGGAAAACATAGCCTTTTGGTCCTTCACATAGCAAAATCTCACAAAACATTTAGGTCCTTTTTTACTTAAAAATTTCAAACGGATTAAATTTTAATATTTTTGAAGGTAGAAAAATTTTTTTTTTGCAGAAAATGTATATATTAGAAATATCAAAATATAAGTTTCAGCAGCCGCAGCTCTACTTGGAAGCTGCCAGCCGCCTTAATTGACGGGAAAACGGCAGCGGATCTTTATGAATTTAAGTTAAAATTTGAAGTCTCTAAGTGAAAAATTGCAGCCACAGGTGCCTTTTAAAGATTTCTGATACCTGGAGGATCAGGATCTGCAAAGAATATTTTAGTATTTAGTAAGATAAAATGCTTTGTTTAAGTCAAAAAAATATTTTTACTCATTACCTGGATGACCCTGCCAGGTTTGCTGGCATCCTGTGCCCGCCAGGATGGAGATATTCAAAAAATTCCAACTCTCAGTTATGCATCATACACATACTTAAAAAGTCACGCAGTTTGGGCTCTTTATCTTTCACACACAGAAAATGGGATAGAAAAAACCGGAGGGGAACATCCCTCCCCCCCCCTGACCATTAAGGGTTAGTACCACAGCAGTTTAGGCTAATTCTCCTACCCATTTTCCTGATCATGTTGTAGTGGGTCTTACTTGAGATACTTATAAAATAAGCAGAATGACATTTTCGTGATCCTAAACGAGTGGACAGATTTTTATGAAATTAGTAGCATTTTAAAGCATTTATTTTTCTCTTTTGATTTTACTTTTATTTGAATTTTGAAGCCTACAAATGACGGATCTCGAGTTAAAATTATGAAACATTTGTACTTTTTATATTTTGTTAAAATCGTATGATATCATCATGTGAGCCCATATTTTTCCAAGAAATCAATATACATATTTTGCTGCGCATGAATATGTATATCTGACCTTTTTATAATCTACGCGTGTAGGTTTTAGGCGATATTTAACTTATGTACTTTTATAGAGAAAGGCTCCAGTTATCCAGGGATTTGGCATCCTCAATGCATCACGGAGATTTCCCCGGCACAACTGAACGTGACTAAACGGGAAACTCAACATACACTCCGGCCTGCTGATATATCATGTGCAGACCTACGTGTATCCCTAGCCATCCCTGCATGATCAGAAACGCCCTCCAATACTCTCTGTAATTTTCCTATATGTATAATGTTATAATATGTATTCATTAATTTGTGTAAACTATACTTGTCTATTGAAAATACATCAGTTCCGCACAAACAGTTGTTAGTAGAGTATCAACTCCAATTTTTATGCAGCTATCTCTAGCTGCCATTAATTATCCAGAAACTTACAAATCCCCTGTGGGTACTTGCGTATAGTTTTGTTCTTTAACTTATCGGAGACGTACAACCGAAGGGAACGAGCCGCTTCGCTCTTGAATCGTTTCAGCCACAACGTTACCAACTCAACGTGTAGTGCCGCCACACCGCTCGAGGCGGACTATATTGGTTTTTAAAAAGATAGTAAGAACGTCCGATCCGGTACAGTCAAACTGGTGTCAGCTGTGTTTGGATAAACTAAAGTGCTCAACAGGAGATTTACGTGGAAATTACCCCGAGGAACTACGGTAATTTCGGACGATTGTGTGCAACCAGACAGTTTTATGAGAACTGAGGCCAGAAAGGACAAAGATCACTGTGTTTGGAGACCAGTGTGGGACCATTCTGACGCTTGGAGCACCAACTTGGTAAAGTTTTCTTTAAATTTTGAAGAACTTTCGTTAAGTTTCAACGATGGCGCAAGCTGCCAACCTAGAACAGTTGAATTTGAATCGTGCGATCCACGAGGCTCAGCAGGAAGGAGCGCCGAATGAGCAGGCTCAGCTCATTGCGCTAGGCAACACTTGGTTGGAGAACCAGCGCAGGAAGCTTAACAAGCAGAATTTCCCTCGGTTTTGCAACCGTGCAGGAGAAGATTGGGACGGCCACAAGACGAAGATGGCCAATGCGTTTAGAATTGCCCGTCATCACCCATCAGATCAAGAGGGCAGGAAAGGCCAATACATCATGAGTCTCGACGGAGAAGCGTTCCAGATGGCCAGAGAAGTCGCCGACAACCAAGATTCACTCAGCTATGACCGAGTGATGGAGAGGCTGGACGCTATCTTTTTAGCACCTTCGGATTCGGACATCAACAAGGATGCATACAAGCAGTTGTCGCAAGGCAAGAACGAGATCCCGCAGACTTACCTTGCTAAGAAAGAGCAGATGTGGTTGAAAGCCTATTCCCCGGACAACCGCGACCCAGGTCAATTCCGGAAAGAGGTAACCCTTGGTCTACGAGAGGTACGGAAAAGAGTTTTCTGTCAGTTACCTAGTATTACCAGCATGGGTGTCCTACGGAATGTTATTATGAACAAGATTGCCACGCAGCGCCAACTTATTCACCATGGAGATGCCGAGGATACCTCCATGGATGGCCTCGCCACATCCAACCGTGTCATCTATCGCAACGACGGCACTGAGGATATGGAGGTCAACGCAGTCGGAGATGGGAACAGTAGCGTCAAGTGCTATAACTGTAACCAGAATGGCCATTACTCGCGTAATTGTCCTAAGAAGAAGCAGCAAGCGAGTAAAGGTACGGGCGGTGCCACCAAAGACAAGCCGAAAGGCAACTGTCGGCGGTGTGGCACGCCTGGCCATTGGCAGAAGACGTGCACTATTCCTGAGGACCGGCTGGCGAACGTGCGCAAGAGAAACCAGGAGAAGAAAGCCAGCGGCAATGGATGCGGCCGGCAGCAACAAGACCGTGCCCGCCACGCTGTGCGAGAGATGCGTGCCAACGAACCTGGAGACAATGACAGCGGCGTAGGAGATGATGACCAGGCGCAGTTCTATGGAGATGTCAACTGTCTGGAAGCAGTTGGCCACCGAAGCAAGACTTCAAAAAATGTGAGAGAGGGCTCCCGTCGGTAGGTCGGAGTCCCTCAGCAGCTGTAGACCCTACCACCCTCAACCAGATGCAAGGACGACGAGGCGCCCGGGCCATGGTTAAGATCAGCCTGCGTGCAAATGGACCGACTGTGCGGACCTACGGTCTCATCGATACCGGTAATAAATTGCACGAAGGAGTCGCCGTAAATGAGGAGTTAGCCCGGAAGCTACAGTTGCCGATCGTTCCTTGCGATTTAACAGTAGGAACAGCGGCAAATGGCGGAGATATGGACGTCACCGGCCGTGTTTACAACATCAGTGTCATCTTGGGAGATGACTGTCCTAGCTACATTCGAGAGGCCCTGGTTATACCTGAGCTTCGCACCCCCATCAATCTTGGGTGCAAGTGGGTCGAGGAGATTCGTGGAGTTCTAGATTATTCATCACCAGCGCAGGCGGCGTTAGTCGTGAAGCAGACGAGAGTTCCGCTTGTGCAGGCTCCAAGTGCCTCAGAAGACGAAGAGCGGTCTGGAAAACCGCCGGGGAGCACTCGCCCCCCAACCCTCAGATAAGTGTTTCATTACGAGCCTTCGAGGAATTGAATGCAGAAATAAGTAGCTATAGTAGTGCCTTAAATGTTTGTAAACCCACTGTTAAAGAATTATGTAAAGCAGAAGATAATTTTGCGAATGGTAATGTGCACCATTCACGTGAGTTTTTAGCACTTAAGCCGGATTCCGTCGAATCATATGTTGCGCAACTTTCTTTTAAGCACAAAGCAAAAGTAGATTTTGAGCGCAAAAACGTTTGGACTCGTAATGTCAAGGGACCGCTTCGTAATTCCCAAGGGCCGGCCGTTCGTTTGAAAACCGTCACAGTAGGTAAGCGGCCGCGTCCTGTCCGTTTGTCCGTCCAAGCGACTAGGATTCTCGCACCAGAGTCAGTGTCTGTCTTGAATTTTCTTCCTAGTCGAGAACTCCGACCGCAAATGACTGTCATGGTAGAAGAGACCGTTTTAGATGATAGTCCAGTGCGTGTGTTGGAAGGAGTATACAGAGCTCAACAGAATGGGATTGTCCGCATACCTGTTGTGAATTTACAGGAGCAGCCGTGTGTCGCATCGGCCGGGTGTGTGTTCACCGCCGAGATTTGTGAGGACAGCAGTATGGTGATCAACACCGACAGCTTGGTGTTGAGAGAGCCCCACGAGTATATACAGTCGATGTCCAAGACCAATGCGAGCGACCTCAGCAAGCCCATGACGAAGGAGCAGTTGGAGAACCCCACGTTCAAGGAAGTTTGGGAGGACCTGGAGATGGAGGACAACGAGCTACTGAACGAGCATCACGACGTCAAGAAGCAAGTCAAGGAGCTTATTTACGAGTACAGAGACATATTCAGTCGAGAGGCCCCTGGGCACACAGACCTGGTAACAATGAAATTGAAGCTCAAGCCAGGGACGGAGCCCATTCGGCAGAGATACAGGGAGTTGAACCCCAAGATGTTGAAGGACCTGGAGGCGCAGATGGCCGACTGGCTCAACCAAGGAGTGATTGAGCCGAGTTCATCACCATGGGCGAGCCCCCTTGTCCCTGTGCGCAAGAAAGATGGAAAGATCAGATGGGCAGTGGACTTCCGCAGGTTAAACAGCTGTCTTGAGCAAGACAGCTACCCGCTGCCGAGGATACAGACCCTATTGGACCGCGCAGGAGGACACCGTGTGTACTCTACCTTAGATGCCACGGCTGCCTACTTCAACATCTCCATCGATCCAGCATCCAGGGAGCTGACGGCTTTTGCCACGCCAACGGGTTTGTGGCAATTCCGCCGCATGCCCTTCGGCATCAGCACAGCACCAGCGGTTTACAGCAGATTCATCAGCACCGCCATGAACCCGCTGGGGAGCGAGGTAGCGCAATGCTACCTCGACGATGTAATATCGTATAACCTGAGAGTTGCTGATCACGTACCACAGATGCGACAGGTTTTTGAGGCCCACCGCAAGGCTGGAATCAAGCTGAAGGCGAAGAAGAGCAAGTTGTTCCAGAAGAAGATACAGTACCTTGGCCACATGCTGAGTCATGAAGGTATTGGTATGGTGCCTGAGTATGTGGAGCGTATCAAGAACTGGCCGCCGCCAACGACAGTCGCCGAACTGAATAGTGTTCTCGGTTTTTACGGGTACTACAGGACCTTCATACCTGAGTACGCCGACTTGACGTGTGAGATGAATGCACAGAAGAAAGCCACGAAGCTAGAGTGGACCCCAGGGATGGATGAGCAGTTCCAGCAGTTGAAGGACAAGTTCCAGAATGCACCCATCCGCGCTGTGCCTGATTTTGAAGCGGATACCCCGTTCCAACTGACCACCGACTATTCAGGAAGAGCCATTAGTGCGATATTGAGTCAGGTTCAGAATGGCGCCGAAAGGTTGATCGCCGCCATGGGACGCAAGACGACTGGCGCGGAGCAGAGATATCCCTCATGGAAAGGGGAAGCCTCCGCAGTTATTTATGGCATCAGAAAGTTTCGGACGATCCTGAGCTTCAAGCCGTTCCAAATAAATACGGATAACAGAGCCCTCAAGCAGTTGAAGTCACTGAAGAAGAACACTGGCATGATGGCCAGGTGGACAGAGGAGCTGGCTGGTTATGAATTCCGTGAGGTTCATCGGCCGGGGAGACTCAACACCAACGCCGACGCGTTAAGCCGGCGCACCGATGCTGATATGCCAGACCCGACAGCCGAGGATGAGGCTGAGCAAGAGGAGTATGTTGGAGCCGTGGAAGACGAACCTGCCGACGAGCTTCCCAATCCCAAGGAACGGTATAGAGAAAAGGTATACCGGCATCAGTTAGACGACCCTATTTTAGAGAAGGTTCGTAGATGGATAGGTCATGACCGGCGTGCACCAGACAAGGCAACGTTACGTGGAGAGAGTAGGGACGTGCACCGGCTGGCCGAGATTTTTGACACTTTGAGGATCGCAGAAGATGGAGTCATTGAGCAGGAGATACAGACCTTCACAGGGAAACGACGCAGGATAATGGTTCCTTTGTCCCTGAGAGAAGAGGTGTTCAATCACTGCCACAGAACTACCACTGGAGCGCACTTTGGTATGCACTCCACGATATCAAAGTTTTTGAGGAATTTCTACTATGTGGGACATCAAGCAGACATCCGCCTGAGGATCGCCGTCTGTCATGACTGCGTTCAGAAGAACATCAAGGCCAAAATCAAGATAGGAGCGCATGTGCCCATTCAAAACGGGTATCCTCTGCAGACAATCTACATGGATGTGGTAGGCAAGTTCGACACAACCCCAGAAGGATACAACTTTATCCTGACGTTACAGGACGGATGGTCGCGCTTTGTTCAAGCGTACCCCTTGAAACAGAAGACCGCTGATGAGGTCGCTACGACGATAATGGACAAGTTCATTTGCACCTTCGGATGCCCGCAGGCATTCCACAGCGACCAGGGGAAAGAGTTCTGCAACACCATCATGAAGAAACTCTTGCAGAAGCTCGGCGTCAAGCACGAGCTAGGCCCCGTGGCGAACCCCCAGAGTAACCTTATAGAAAGGTGGCACCGGACCATGGAAGAGACGCTGAGAACCGTGATCCAAGGACGGGAGACTCTATGGCCAGAGTATCTGCCTGGAGTTGTCCTGGCTTACAACACAAGGATCCACAGCAGCACCGGCGTGACCCCCTTTCTCGCCTTCCAGGGTAGAGAGGCTACTCTACCCGCGGATTTGATTTTGCGGTTACCAAACCCCGACGATGACAAGGATATTCCCACAGCCATGAGAAATTTGTTGGATAGATACACGACCATGTATGAAGCCATGGCGAAGAGTCAAGCAAGCACCATTCGAAGAAATGCTTTGCAGTACCACAACGATCGCGAATTTAGAGTAGGCGATAAAGTTTTTTATTTGGCACCTAACCATGGTAAAGCGAAGAAGAAGATGACCAAACATTGGAGTGGACCATACTTAATTACCGAGAAATGCGCCGACGTTTTATATAAAATTCAGACAATACCAGCGGGAGAAAAGGAGGACTTGGTTGTACATGTTGGTCGGTTAAAACCATATTACCCCCCAGCAATGACAGACGGAGACCCGACTTCTCCCCCAGAACCATTTGAAGAAGACGGAGATGAAGCAGGGGAGCAAATTCCCTTGAATCCAGAAAACCAGGCGAAGCCGCCTAATCCAAGAGTTGATTTCTCAAATGGGGATGACAGCGATGAAGAGGGAGGACAACCCAATAGACCGGGAGGAGCACCACCACCACCGCCCAACATTGACCCCCTCAACCTTCCCCTACCGGACACACCACCGCCCAGATCACCAACGATGCAGCGCACACCGCGCAGAGAGCAGAGTGAGAAGAGAGGGAGGGAGAGAGATCAATCTTGCAAACCGTCCGGTTCTGGCATCCAACGGAAAGATGCCAAGCGAACCCCCGATAGAGAGAGAAGCCCGAGAAGGAGCTCGCCCCCGCAGACACCGCGCCGAGATAGAGAGCGCGAGCGAGCTACATACACATACCCTTCCACACCCCGGGTAGAGAAGCGCGCTCTGAGCGACAACGAGGAGCCGTCCACGGACTCACCCGAAAAAGGGGAGAGGGCTAAATCCGGAGGAAAGAAACAGAGGAGTGGGACACTTTGGAAACAGCAAGTGGAAGAGAGCAAAGAGGTGCTAGACAGCTCGGACGAGGATATGGACCCGCCTGCAGTGGCGACACTTGCGCGGACAATCAGAATCCCCGTCAAACGCGGAGCAAAGCTGCCACACAAGGGTACGAGAGAAAGTGCGGGCCATGACATATACTGCCCCGCCCACACAATCCTTCCCCCTGGACAGCAGACTTGCGTCCCTCTCAAGCTACACACCCGTGTACCCCCCGGATATTTTCTCAAGTTATTCGGCCGTTCAAGCATAGAACGGGAAGGAGTAATTCTACTGGCAGGATTAGTGGACAGCGACTACACCGGCGAGATACAGGCAGTCTTTTGGAACTTGAGTACCGAAGCAGTGGAGTTCAACAAGAATCAACGAGTGTGTCAAGCGGTGATCCTAGAGACTCGCGAGGTGGAATTTTATCATGTCGATAATCTTCCTACCACTGATCGCGGTGCTAACAGCTTCGGTAGCACCAACTAGTGAGGCTTACTCACTCGACATTATAGATTGCACAAACCCTTCTACCATCAAGAAATTTAACAAGGAAACAATATGCAGAGCAGAGGAACCTACAGAAGAAGTTCCAGTGAAGGAGCGCTACACAATTCTACAGAGGCCAACCCTGACTAAGGTATATGGATACTCCTGCGAAGTGAGGGTATCCCTATACCATTTTAAGTGTGGAGTTTGGGGCCATCTCAAGTTGCAGCAGGTACCCCAAACTATGAGGCACGAGGAGATTACTGCAGAAAATTGCCGCCGCATGTCACTGGTCCAGGAATATCAAATTTCTGGCTACAGTGACCCAATTAAAGTAAAACTTAACCGCCCGACCTACGTTTCGGCAACCCTAGCCGGATCATTGAAGATGGAAGATGACAAGATCACCTGCATTGGGCAGACCATCCGCATGGGCGACACCATCCACTACAACACCCTGAAGTTAGCCGAGTACCAGATTCTACTTAAAGAAGAAACCTTCCTGGTTAGCAACAACAAGGTAGAGAGTGAGACTGACCATTTATCTCTACCATGTCCATATCATAAAGGGGAGTGCATCACTGGCGCCGCGACATTCGTATGGAATATCAACGACAGTTCCTGCACTCTACAGATGGTCAACACCATCAACCCCCTCACCACCATGGACACCTACTTAGTGGACCACCAGCAGCAAGTTTTACTCAACACTACAGGTGCAATGAAGCTAATGCATTGCCCCTTTAATGTTCTCACCACAGACCACGACGGGATCTACCTGGGCAAGACCAGCGACCTCAGCAGACTCGCCACCATCGACCCCGGACAGATAGATGTGAACCTTCAAGCTGCAGTACATTTAAATTATTTAGCCTATAGTATGCGCCAAACCTTCAGCCAATTAGATGTAACACTACGGAAGACCATATGCGAGACCCATTACCATGGAGAGTCAGACCAACCAGTGCTGCTACATGAGCAG
Source organism: Acartia tonsa (assembly GCF_053477335.1). Taxonomy (NCBI): domain Eukaryota; kingdom Metazoa; phylum Arthropoda; class Copepoda; order Calanoida; family Acartiidae; genus Acartia; species Acartia tonsa. The sequence continues at coordinate 26,329,651 of NC_137274.1, read as the reverse complement.
ACTTACGGACTCTTGAAGGGAGATCTGTTGATGACCTTCCAGTGCACCAAGAGGACTCAGAAGATCAAGGACGACGTCAACTGCTATCAAGATATACCTTTGGATCCTGATGGCTACGCAGATGCTGCAACTAAACATTATAAGTTGCATTCTACAAGGGTAATGTGCTCCGCGACTTTCCCCCTAACCGTCAAGTCTAAGGAAGGCTGGGTTCAGCTGACCCCCGCCATCATCAAGACTCAGGCCCCCATGGAGATGACCATCGACACCCCTCTAGTTAACTGGACGGATTACAGCCATGGAGGAATCTACACGGAAAGAGAGAGAGCTGAATGGTTACACACCCTCACCTTCCCCTCCTACACCGAGGCAAGCCTGAAGGAGATCACCTACGGACTCTGCATTGGAGACGGAAATTGTAACCAACTTTCTACCAACAACCTACCCCTGTACACCCTTGATAATCTAGTGCCTGACCTGGAGCGCGAAATTGACTTATGGAGTAGCGTCAAGAGCTGGCTCCATGAATACGGCGATTTAATGGCATTCGCATGCCTGGTCATCCTAGGGCTAAAATTTATTACTGATCTGATATGCATCATCCTCACATTTCTACGTGTAGGACCTGGAGCCGCCATCGCCTTAGTTGCCCACCTTTATCTTTATAACAAGCATTCCTACCAGAAGCTTATGAGAAAAAAGAAGGCCGATACCAGAACTGAGAGGCGAGAACCTACGACAGCAGCAGAGACAACATCGCTATTGCCAACGACATCAACCCCGAAGATACCGATGACAGAGATACAGCCCATCATTTTGGATCCTGCATTCTTGCCATCATACAACACTGCGACTAAATCATCTAGGATATCGACCTTAATACCATGACAGAATAACAGGTATAATTGGCCGGCTAGTCTGTTGTCTTTGCCAATTTGAGCGTTATGTTATCTGGCACGTCTGTCTAGCCAGATAAAAAGGGGAGAAAATGTAGTGGGTCTTACTTGAGATACTTATAAAATAAGCAGAATGACATTTTCGTGATCCTAAACGAGTGGACAGATTTTTATGAAATTAGTAGCATTTTAAAGCATTTATTTTTCTCTTTTGATTTTACTTTTATTTGAATTTTTAAGCCTACAAATGACGGATCTCGAGTTAAAATTATGAAACATTTGTACTTTTTATATTTTGTTAAAATCGTATGATATCATCATGTGAGCCCATATTTTTCCAAGAAATCAATATACATATTTTGCTGCGCATAAATATGTATATCTGACCTTTTTATAATCTACGCGTGTAGGTTTTAGGCGATATTTAACTTATGTACTTTTATAGAGAAAGGCTCCAGTTATCCAGGGATTTGGCATCCTCAATGCATCACGGAGATTTCCCCGGCACAACTGAACGTGACTAAACGGGAAACTCAACATACACTCCGGCCTGCTGATATATCATGTGCAGACCTACGTGTATCCCTAGCCATCCCTGCATGATCAGAAACGCCCTCCAATACTCTCTGTAATTTTCCTATATGTATAATGTTATAATATGTATTCATTAATTTGTGTAAACTATACTTGTCTATTGAAAATACATCAGTTCCGCACAAACAGTTGTTAGTAGAGTATCAACTCCAATTTTTATGCAGCTATCTCTAGCTGCCATTAATTATCCAGAAACTTACAAATCCCCTGTGGGTACTTGCGTATAGTTTTGTTCTTTAACTTATCGGAGACGTACAACCGAAGGGAACGAGCCGCTTCGCTCTTGAATCGTTTCAGCCACAACGTTACCAACTCAACGTGTAGTGCCACCACACCGCTCGAGGCGGACTATATTGGTTTTTAAAAAGATAGTAAGAACGTCCGATCCGGTACACATGTATATTGCCAGAGGCAATATTAAAAAAAACAATTGTATAATTTGTTTACTTGACAAACAGAAGTTGCCAACTACACATACAACTATACTAAGTTTGGAAAAGAGCAGATGAATTCAGTTGGGTTTATTATATCAGGTTCTTATTATTTTTTGCCATAGTTTCCTACAAAGTTAATTTTACTTTATACAAATTTTGAAATTATTGTTATTACTTACTTATTTCTTTTTTAGTTGCCATACTAGTCCTACCCAGCATTGCATTTATGTTTGATCATGTGTTGAAGAGAAAATGGAGTTTCAAAGACTTATTATTGGCATTTGGTTATCAGCCATTGATGTTGTACAAGGTATATTATAAGGGAGAGACTTAAAATTTATTATGTTAAAATAAAATCCAAACATTTTTGCAAGTTCATTGCTTTAAGAATTATATTTTTTTGTTTTTAAAACTTGCAAATTAAAGGTTATCAAATGACTATTTTGCATAACTAAACTTAATGCATTTTTTAAAGATATTACGTGCAACTTATACATATAAAAGCCAAAATGTTTTTGCAAGTTCATTGCTTTCAGAATTATATATTTTTTCGTTTTCTTAGATAACCAACAGTATTAGTGAAAAACAAGATTGATTCCTTTTTTCTTGTACAAATACGAATAAAATTTTTATTCCAAATTTTACTATTAAGAATATTTATCTGTTAATAAAAAAAAGCTGTATGTTTGAAAATTTTTATTAAAATATATGTGTTTTAAAATCATATTGGATAAATATATATAATGGATCAAAATTTTTTGTGTATTATGCATAAAATTGAAGTACTGATGTCTTTTTGAAATAAAAATATGTTCTTTTTCTTTTTTGCAATATACTGTAAGGCTAATAAAAAAAAACATGATTAAAACAGGATGCAAAAAATCTAGATATTACTCCATGTTCCATGTTTTATTTTAAACAACAGTATAGTCTAACAATGTGTGTAACAATAAATTATATCTGTTTAGGGATTTCAGTGTTTTTTGAATCCACAGGATGTTAAACAAAAGAAAAAATACCAATCAGAAAAGGTAACTCTTTTCAGTACAAAAAAAGTTAAATATCTTCAAAAAGCATTAAGTGTGGAGATTTTATTTATATATAATAACTCATCAGTAAAATAAATATCTTGATACATAATTAACTTAAAAATGCTTAGATGTTTAATATTTATGTAAGCAATGAAGCTCTTATATAAAAAATATGAAGAAAGGCCAAACATATAAAATAATGATAACAAATATTATGATTCTTAGTTGTCATACTATAAATCTTCAAATACAAAAATAAGCCTTATAAAAAACCTAACTACTGTTAAAATATTATGCCATAATCAGAAAATTTTAGATTTTGAGCTCTAATTTTAGATAAAATAGGAGTTACAATTTTAACCTCCTCCCATACCAAAATAAAATTCTGATAGAGGCAGACATAGCTAATTAATTATAAACGTTAAAAAAATAAATTGTTTTTAAATTTTTTGTTATTGAATTCAATAACAATTTATTTTCTTAGCATTTACAATTAATAAGCTATGTGTGAATATAATATATTATCATTATAATCTTTTTTATTTTAGATGTATGAAGTATGCATTGAATCAACAATGCAACTCTTTCTTCAAACTGGAATACTTTTGTTCAATGTTTTCCTTACAACTCCTGGCACTTATGAATTCCAGGATGACAGCAGTTATTACCTGGATATCATCAGCATCACCACATCCATATCATCACTTCTCTGGGGCCTCAGCAGCTTCAAGATAAATGTGACTCAGAAAGAGCAAAGGATATTTGACAAGTTTGTACTAATGGTTAGGAGCTCAGTAGATATTATTGCAAGGTATGATCACTTTACCTTAAAATATTATTATCACTTATTTACTTCTATCCCTTTTTAGTGTGTTAAATATATGCATCAATAATCATATTGTCAGTCAGTAAGTAAAAAGACACTTACAGAAATGACAAACCATTAGTCCTTTGTTTTCTAAGGTTTCCAAATAAATGGATCAAAGAAGAAAAATTTATTTTGACACTTAATTAAGAGAAGGGGGAAATGAAACTCATCTTGTAAACACAAATAGAATTACAATACAATAAAAGATGATTATGATTCTTTGGGATAATCCTACTTTAAGAGTGGAGATACCCGGTATCATATAAATTAAACCCCCCCCCCCCCTGGGGGTATCTTCAATTTTGACACCTGGTAAGTGTCAAAATGGATATTCCCCCTTATGCATCATTTTGGACATCTGATATATGTCAAAACGGACACCCCCCTCTATATTGACCCCCCCCATATGTGTCGGTTTTGACACCCAGTAATTGTCAAAACCAACACATACAAGGGGGGGGGGGGGTGTCCGTTTTGACATTTACCAGGTGTCAAAACCGACACATACGGGGGGGGGATGTCAATATAGAGGGGGGTCAAAATGGACCCTATCAATATTTACCCTTTTATTGGGAGGTGTCCTTGGAGGTCCTTCATCGCGCGAATTTCCTCTCGACTAATATTCATCTTTAACCCCAAATCTATTTCAAAGAGGGGAAAGGGTTGACTAGGAGTGGTTAATACCTTGTTAAGGACTAGATAGAAGTAGCAGGAGGCTCTGATCACATATAAAAGATGATTAAAATGATAAAAGTATAGGATAAAATTGTTTGGCCTTTGTTTATAAGTGTTTGTTATGTGTTTTTAATGCCTGTATGGTCATATTGTTATTTGACAAGTCTAAGTTTCCTTAAAACTTGGAGACATCTATGTGTGGATTTTTAAACTAAACAGATATTTTAACTTTTTCTTGATTTTACTCCCAATAGATGTAAGTCCCTAGATAGAGAATTAATACAGACCAATAGGTGAATAAAAAAACGTAATTTTTAACATTTTTTTGACTATACTTTTAAAGTAATGTAATGGCTATAGAATAACGGCCTTTTTTGCCGTTTTCAACGTTGTTTTAACGTTAAAATCGTCAAATTTAATGCTATTTTTAAGCTAATTTAATAGGTACAGATAAAAATCAGTTTTGAGAGAGTTTATAATGCTGTTTTCTTATCGTTTTTAGTGCCTTTTTTACGAAAGCAATAACTTTTTTCGTATTGCTTTGATATTAATAATATTTTTTGTGTGTACTAGGAACTACTTAAACTAACTATGTTTAAAATTTCATTGATTTACGATGAAAAACTACCGAGTTAGGGCCATTCAAAGGGGGATCGTGATTTGAGGAGATATTTTTAGTGTCATTTAGTACCTACGGACAAACATCGCATAATTAAAGGATTTTAAAGTTAAAAATCGAGCACAAAGCATAAAATAGCGGCGATTCTCATTTGTTTGAGGAATCTACACAAAAATTTTCAGACTCCTATCTTTATTTTAAGTGGTTTTTTTTGCAAAAAAAGTTAACGTTAATTTTGTTGAAATTTAATTGATACGAAATTTAAATGTAAATAACCTACGGACAAACATCGCATAATTAAAGGGTTTTAAAGTTAAAAATCGAGCACGAAGCATAAAAGAGCGGCGATTCTAATTTGTTTAAGGAATCTACACAAAAAATTCAGACTCCTATCTTTATTTCAAGATAAAAATGGCTTCGCAACCGATAAATATCCGCTAGATTAGAATCGGTTCTCAGCCATACTGAAATGCATCATATTACAGACAATTTTCTCTTAATTAATAAATCTGTAATGAATAAGGCTAATTATATTAACAGGACTAATTGGTACCCAAACTTTTATAACCATTAGTAACCATTGGACTGTAAGTTACATTTGATACCCAAAGTTTTATAACCATTAGTAAACATTGGACTTTAAATTATATTGGGTACCCAAAGTATTATAACAATTTGTAAACATTGGACTGTATATTACACTTTGTACCCAAAGTTTTATAACCATTAGTAAACATTTCACTGTAAACTACACCTGGTACTCAAAGTTTTATAACTGATATCTTTACACCTAGTCTCATACAGGACTTACTCTAAATATTGTTTTATTTAGATTTTAATTTTGATACAAAATTGTTTTTTTTTTCTTTGTTAAATATATAATATTAAAAATTCTTTTATTGATTGATTGCTATTATCTTATTGATTGATAGTTTATTTTGACCTAAAATATCTACAAAGACGACATTTTTCACACAACCTCTCCAAATCACACAAATCCGATGATAATACTTTTTGGACGGAACAGGGGTATGGGCGTTTAAACTGTTTTTAACCTATTTTTGAATGGATGGTCAAAAATATACTAGGATACCTATAGAATCAGACTGCAGAGCCCAAATTTGAATTAAGTCCCCAATAAACTTTTTTTGGGGGATTTAAAGGTTAATTTTTAATGTTGCTCTGGTGATTTTGACTAGAGCAAAAAGTCTTTTTTACCAGGGGTAATATGGTTGCTTTTAGAACAATTTATACAGGGCGTTTAAAAAAAAACTGCGTTTTCCAAATTTGGGAAACAACCGTTAGGAGTACAAAAAAAATAATTATATGTCAATATTCTCTATAAAAATATGCATCAAAATTGTTACAGGTGTTTTTTAATATCTCTGAAAATAACGGCGCATTTTAAAGCATAAATATTTAAAAAGATGCGTATGATGCTTTTTTCTGGTAGAATTTTGTGCCTTAAGGTTGGTTTTCAAAAATATATTCACTTGAAAACAACATCTTAAAGAAAGCCTGCAAGAAATTTATATACAATGATAATTTTAAAAGAATCTCAATGCTAATGTTAGAAATTTTGAAATTAAACTACGTGGCCTAGAAACAAAATTATAAGCTTATTTTTGCCATAAATTTCGGTTGCCAGTAACTAATTATATTTTTACAATAAAAATACCCATTTTTATAGTCAAAATCATTAAAAGAAATTAAGTTTAACTTGCGTTGCACCGAGTGTACTGTAGCCAATCAGAAGGCTGAATCAGTTTAGCAACCAATCACAGCTGAGCTTGTTTTAGTTTTTCCCTTTGTTTCCACTATGATTTTCGTTCACAAATGCAATTTAAATCGAATTTTTTTCATAGATTTTGACTATGAAATGTGGTGTTTTTATTGTAAATATGTAATCAGTTACCGGCAATCTAAATTTCTGACAAAGATAAGGTTATAATTTTATGTCTAGGCAACGTAATTTAATATTGTTTTTTCTTTTATGAGCATTGTAAATCTTTCAAAATTTTCATTGTACATCACACACACACTATCGTAGTATAACACACACACACACTTAACGCACCACCCTTCTTATTATTGAAACTTCAATTCATTAATTTAAATTTTGAGGGGGAACTCACCAACAACCTCCCCCCACATACTACTCTGGGGTAAAAGAAGCGTTAATTTTGACCCCCTATCTTTAAATTTGCAGCTGGTATGCCTGAGTTTAGACCCCCTATGTATTGTTTATTACCTTTTGCTTGTTTTATCCTTCCCCTCCACAACTATTAATTTTGACCCCCTTTCTTTGAATTTGCACCCGGTATGCTTGAGTTTAGACCCCCTATGTATTGTTTATTACCTTTTGCTTGTTTTATCCTTTCAAAAGGAAAAAAAAATTTTGAAATTAGTCCATAAACACAAAGTTAGGTTTTAAGGGTAATTGGGTGTCCCTACCCCCTATTACAACTATTAATTTTGACCCCCTATCTTTAAATTTGCACCCGGTATGCTTGAGTTTAGACACCCTATGTATTGTTTATTACCTTTTGCTTGTTTTATCCTTTCAAAAGGAAAAAAAATATTTGAAATTAGTCCATAAACAAAAAAGTAAGGTTTTTAGGGAGGTTAGGGGTCCCTCCCCCCCCCCCTCACAACTATTCATTTTGACCCCCATTCTTTGAATTTGCACCCAGTATGCCTGAGTTTAGACCCCCTATGGATTGTTTATTACCTTTTGCTTATTTTATCCTTTTAAAAAGGAAAAAGAAATTTTGAAATTAGTCCATAATAAAGTTAGGTTTTTAGGGAGGTTGGGGGTCCCTTCCCCCCCCCCCCCCCCCCCACCCAACCTCACAACTATTGCTTTGACCCCCTATCTTTAAAATTGTTGCATACCGGGGGGGGGGGTATATGTTTGACCCTTTATCTTTTTACCCCCTATCTTTAATTTTATACCCTGTATGCTTTATATTGGACCCACTATGTATTGTTCATTACCCATTTGTCTATTTTAAGCCAAAAAAATTGGGGTGACCAAATTGATACATACGGGGTCCAAATTGATGCATACCGGGTGTCAAAATAGATGTATACCGGGGGGGAGGTGGGTATTTGTTTGACCATCTATCTTAAAGTGTTCACAAAGCTGGGAAAAAGTTGATATATGTCACTGATTAATGTTTTTTAAGAGTACTATTTTGAGAATTAAGTCTTAAATACTTCCCATTTAAAAATAATTCAAACTTTAAAAAAACGAATTGATTCCCTTGAAAACATCATTGTATTTTGAGTTTTATTATACATATCTTAAAACCTATCAAAATCGACAAATAACAATCTTTTTGTTGAAGTTTACTTGCAAATTTAGAGTAGCATAAATTCTTTTGTTACATACATATTAAACTAACCAAAAAAGTTTGTAATTTCTTTTTACGGGGAGATTAAACGATTTCTACGATAATCGCAAAGATATTACCAAATATGGGTATAAGGTCAGCTGATTTATAGTTGTCGATTGTGAACATAGCACCCTCATCCTATCTCAATATTTACTACTTGCTAAAAAAGCTTCAACATACTGCAGAGCTAAAAATACGATTAGGCCCCCATATAATTGGGGGATTTTAAAGTTTTTACTATAGATTGAGAAAGTTTTTAAATATTATGGTTTTTTTTATTTTGGGGTAAAATTCTTGCTTAGATTATATTTGATTAATTAAAGGTTTTTGCTATAAGCGTTTTCTGAGTACAGCCAGGTTGAATCAAATACACAAACACACACACACACACACACACATAAACACTCCACAGAACTTGATTGTTTAATACTTCAAAACATGGAATAAGATAAAGAGCACACAAATTATATTCTTTTAATATTAATCTGTTATTTATGGATGTACATTAATTAAAGCAAGGCTTTTATCTTAATCCTAAACACAATGTAAAGATGGTTCCTGAGGTAATAAATCAAGTCAGTTAGCAATAAACCTATACAAAAAATGAAATAAAATAACATGTTTTTTCAGTTATGGGTAAAAGATTATTTACTTTTTATAGCTATTGAAATTTTCCTGTACTGGTCCAAACTTACAACTTAAAATACACTGAAGGGACTGCAACTTTTACAATATTCAGTAATGTTTGGTTTCTATACTTCAACTTAACAAAATCCGTTGGTACCATTTGTACCAACGAAAGATAAGGAAGGGGGAACGGAGAATGGAAGAGGGAAACATGAATGGCCAATGTAAGTGAGTGAGTGTGTGTGTGTGTGAGTTAGGCTGCGGGCATATGTGGGCGTATAATGACAGTATTTAATTAAATTCGACATATTACGAGGATTATTTTACGATGATAAAATGCTTATCTTTATGTAAATAATATAGAAAGACTGCTATATTTTATGCTGAATATGTGCAGCAAATAATATTTGTTTATTCTATTTAAACATTTCAATTCTTAAATATCAGTCTTTCTACAGATTTAAACAACTTTTCTTTTGTCTTCATAGCAACGCTTACATATCGGAATTTAGTTAATCATTTTATAAAATGTAAGGACTTTTGGCATTAAGTTTTAAAGAAAGTTTGAAGAAAAATATTATTAGAGGTTTATTACCAAAATATAAGTATTGATTTTTTTGTTTTTATCTGTAAGCGAAGAAATGGCTTATTTTCTTATAGTTTAATTTTTGCTCAAACTTTAACATTGATTTCATGCGGAATTGATATTGGCATTTTAAACTGATTTTTTTCTAACTTAGTTGAACTTTTAAGGCATTACTCTATGAAAGTTACTTAAAAAATAGGAAAAGATAAACCAAAATTCGCAATCACTTTAATTTTGTTGGTGTCTAATTTGATGCATACTGTGTGTCCAAATTGATGCATACGGGGTGTCAAAATTGTTGCATACCAGGGGGGGGGGTTATATGTTTGACCCTTTATCTTTTTACCCCCTATCTTTAATTTTGTACCCTGTATGGTTTATTTTTGACCCACTATGTATTGTTCATTACCCATTTGTCTGTTTTAAGCAAAAAAAATTGGGGTGACCAAATTCACTAGTCGCCGGAAGGGAAAAGCAGTTTTTTGAAAGGGGCTATCTGAGATTATTAAAGATTCTGATATATACATATATAGACTAATGAAAAATGCAAAAAACGAAATCAAAAGCGTTCCTTCTTGGGAGAAAATCCGGGAAAAAGATTTTAGCTATTTTTAACATAAAATTCACATTGGCAAGCCTGCAAAAAATATAAAGACATTTTAAACATGTCATTGCTCAGCACCTAGAAGTGGTAGAAAAATGCTATGCATACCATTGGAAAGGTCATAACCTCTAGTTTTCATAAAGGTATATAACGTTTTTGTACTATTATTAGTTTTTGAGCTATCCTCTAAAGTATACTCAAGTTCTAAAAATGCAGTTTTTTCATGAATTTCAAGTTTGATACTAGTTACACAAACCTTTTTAAAATTATATTGCTTAGCACTTAGGAGTTATATAATTATTTTATAAAGGTACAGGTACATTTGTATATTTTAAGTAATTTCAATTTTAGCTTAATTAAAAATTGTCTTTGAAATGCATATAGTTTGTAGTAAGAACCAAGGAGGGAGGGCGGAGTTTATACACTTATAGGAAATAAAATGCAGTATAAAATTAGTAGAAAAAGTGGTAGAAAAATGCTACGCATACCATTGGAAAGCTCATAACCTCTGGTTTTTATAAAGGTATATAACGTTTTTGTACTACTGTTAGTATTTGAGCTATCCTCTGAAGTATACACAATTTTTAAAAATGCAGTTTTTTCTTGAATTTTAAGTTTGATACTTCTTACACAAAACTTTTAAAAACTATATTGCTTAGCACCTAGGAGTTATATATATTATTTTATAAAGGTATATTTGTATATTTTAGGTACTTTCAATTTAAGCTTTGAAATGTGTATAGTTTTTAGTAAGAACCAAGAAGAGAGGGGGGAGTTTATACACTAGTAAATGAAATGCAGTATAAAATTTTGCCCTGGTTGTTTTTGTTATAGTTATTGACCGGATTCTTTTTGTAAAATCTTTTATATGATTAAATTCACCAGTAAAACTCTAAATTTTAATTTTGGCACTGTCCTTCTAGGGGCTAGTGGGGTAAAACAGCCCCCAAGACACTGAAATTATAAGATATGAGATTATTTTCAAAAACATTAAGTTAATTTTTTTAATGTTAACATTTTTGGACATTTTCAATGTCAAGCTAATTTTTTTAATGTAAATTTTTTTTGAAATATTTTAGCAAAGTAGTCAAAAGAGATTTCATTTTGGCACTTTCATTCTTGGGGCTCAGAAACACTAAAATTTAAAGTTATGAGCCTATTTTTAAAGATATCAAGATAATTTTTTTAACTTAAAATTTATTCTCATAATTTAAATATGTAGCCATATGTGGCACTTTCCTTCTTGGGGCTTCCTAAAACATATTAAAATTATAAGTCAGTATCAGATTTTGCCCTGGCTGTTTTGGACTTGTTGTTATAGTTATTTTTTTAAAGTTGGTTCTACGATGTGATTGGTTATAAGATATGAGATTATTTTTGAAGACATTAAGCTTATTTTTTTAATGTAAACATTTTTCACATAATTGAACTAAGGAGTTATTACAGATTTCATTTTGGCACTTTCCTTCTAGAGTCTATTGGGGTAAAACACCTTTAAAATACAAAAATTATGAGTTTTTCAAAGATTTCATGTTGAACTTTAATAAAAACTTATTTCAAATCATAGAAAAAAATAATTTAGTTCTTGAAAGAGGTGCCTAATTGAAATCTATAGTGATTATTTAGTTAAGGTATTTGAAGAAAAAAAGTTTTCATTAACAAAATCAGCCCAGTATTTTTAAAAATAAGCCCAGAACTTAAACTTTTAGTAGTTTTGGGGGAAGTTTTACCCACTAGCCACTAGAAGGAAAGTGTCAAACTTAAAGGAAGCCTGCAAGAAATACCCCGCTTTAAGTGCTGAAAGACTGCCACAAGTAGATCAAATACCCGAAATTTGAAGCCTTCAGCTTCTATAACAAAAAAGTTCTAGGCATTTTAAAATGACATTTTATGTACAATGAAAATTTTGAAAGAATTGCAATGCTCATGTTGAAAACTTTGAAATTAAACTACGTGGCCTTGAAACAAAATTATAAGCTTATTTTTGTCATAAATTTAGGTTTCCAGTAACTTATTATATTTTTACAATAAAAATACCCATTTTTATAGTCAAAATCATTAAAAAAAATTAAGTTTTACTTGCGTTGTACCGAATGTACTGTAGCCAATCAGAAGGCTGAATCAGCTTAACAACTATCAAAGCTAAGCTTGTATTAGTTTACCCCTTTGTTTCCGCTATGATTTTCGTTTAAAAATGCAATTTAAATCGAATTTTTTTCACGGATTTTGACTATGAAATGTGGTGTTTTTATTGTAAAAATGTAATCAGTTACAGGCAATCTAAGTTTCTGACAAAGATAAGGTTATAATTTTGTGTCTAGGCGACGTAATCTAATATTGTTTTTTCTTTTATGAGCATTGGAAATATTTCAAAAATTCCATTGTACATAAAATGCTATTTTGAAATGCCTAGAACTTTTTTGTTATTGAAGCTGAAGGCTTTAAATTTGGGGTATTGGGTCTTCTTGTGGCAGTCTTTCAGCAGTTAAAGCATATTATTTCTTGCAGGCGTCCTTTAATGTTTATTGATAATTAATTATATAAGATTACAAAAATAATCAGGTGAATAACTATACCAACTAGCCCAAACATCCAGAGCAAAATTTTATACTAAATTTCATTTCCTAAAAGTGTATAAACTCCCCCCCCCCTTTCCTGTATTTTATAACTTAACAATTTGGGGTTGTTTTTTACCCCACTAGCCCCGAGAAAGAAAGTGTTAAAATGAAATCTTTAGTTGCAACATAGCTCAATTATGTGATAAAATTAACATTAAAAAATCAGCTTAATATCTCTAAAAAAACCTCAAGTCTTAAATTTTAGTGTTTTGGAGGATGAAATACCCCACTAGCCCCAAGAAGGAAAGTGCCAAAATGAAATCTTTAGTGGCTACCTAGCTAAATTATGCAAAAAAGGTTTACATTAAAAAAATTTGCTTGATATCTCTAAAAATAAGCTCAGGCATTAGATTTTAGTGTCTTAGGGGCTGTTTTACCCCATTAGCCCCTAGAAGGAAAGTTCCAAAATTTAATTTTCAAAGTTTTACTTGCATATTTAATCATATAATTTTACAAAAAAAATAAGGTTTATAACTATAACAACAAGCCCAAAAACATCCAGGGCAAAATTTTATACTGCATTTCATTTCCTATAAGTGTATAAACTCTGCCCTCCCTCCTTGGTTCTTACTACAAACTATACGCATTTCAAAGACAATTTTTAATTAAGCTAAAATTGAAATTACCCAAAATATACAAATGTACCTTTATAAAATAGTTATATAACTCCTAAGTGCTAAGCAATAAAATTTTAAAAAGGTTTGTTTAACTAGTATCAAACTTAAAATTCATGAAAAAACTGCATTTTTAGAACTTGAGTATACTTAAGAGGATAGCTCAAAAACTAATAATAGTGCAAAAACGTTATATACCTTTATGAAAACTAGAGGTTATGACCTTCCAATGGTATGCCTAGCATTTTTCTACCACTTCTATGTGCTTAGCAATGACATGTTTAAAATGTCTTTATATTTTTTGCATACTTGCCCATGTGAATTTTAGGTTAAAAATAGCTAAACATTTTTTCCCGGATTTTCTCCCAAGAAGGAACGCTTTTGATTTCGTTTTTTGCATTTTTCATTAGTCTATATATGTATATATCAGAATCTGTAATAATTTCAGATAGCCCCTTTCAAAAAACTGCTTTTTCCTTCCGGCGACCAGTGCAAATTAATATATACCGGGTCAAAATTGATGCATACCGGGTGTCAAAATAGATGCATACCCCCGGGGGGGGGGGGGGTTAATTTTTATGATACCGGGTATCTCCACTCCTAAACTAGGATGCTGCCTGATTCTTTATGTTTAACAATTTGAAAATTGTTTATATTTGTTATTTTTATAGGATTGCTATAATGATCAGCATTATAGTTTTCAGCCTTAGTTGGAGATATGGAGTTCTCATTGCAACTACTTCCATGTGCTTGATTGTGTTCATCATTCCTACACTGGCCACAATGTACAATGGTATACAATGCTGTAGTCACCAATCTTCTCTTGCTGACCATTCAATTCTGTTCATACCTGTACCATCATTTCAACCAACCGATGCTGATGAGATAATCCAGAAGTCCAGAATGAAAAACAAAGGAATTGTGTCCATTCTAATTGTATTGATGTTGTCACTGCAATTTCTGATTACCCAAGAAGTCATTCCATTTATTCCACCAGACATGTGGTAAGATTATAACTTTTTTGCCAAATGGTCTCATTATTAGTAGAAAAGCTGCTTTATAATTCTAAATGTCTGTCTGTTAGACACAAAGTAGAGGAAAGATAAATTTCCTGGCCCCCTTGCCTAAAACCTAACCTAAACTAATTGTAAAAAATAATGTTGTTTTCAGGGGGGGGGGGGATATAAAAAATTTTAAAATCAAAACAAAATATTTCTAAGAGGATAATTGCTTTTTTTGGTCCTATTTTCAAAATTTGGCCTATCCTCTAAGAAATATTTTTTTCAATTTTGAAAATATTTCCCCATGTCTTTGGATGTTTTTAGTCCTGTTTTTAAAGTTTGAGTGGGTAACACAGGGCGTTTCAAGAGAAATGTCTTTTTTAAAAACTTAATTATGCAGAGAAAAGAAAAATTGCACAAATTGCTTTATATATTTGGAAAACCTGTTCTAGGGCATTTATGTTTTGAATAATAAAAACTGATTATTTTAATAAATTTAATGATTAAAAGCTGCTTCTTTCAAAGTTCATATTTTGGAAGATTTATGGATTTAAAGTTTGTGCAAAAAAATTGCAATTCAAATTTTGCAGCTTGTGCTCACAGTAGAAAAATTATGCATACCATTAGAATCATCAAAAACTTTAATTTTTGGAAATACAAACATCATTTTTGTACTATTTGTAGTTTAGGAGTACGTTGACAAATTTGTGAGAAAAAGTTTTTAGTAAGTTGGAACATTTAACCACGTAGCTACTATATATAGGGGGGAATTTTTTTTCTCTTGGGAAGGTGTTGGTACCCTCTACTAAAATAGCTATAAACCTTCCTGGAACCTATGAAAAGCTACCCTGTTAAGGAGAACTTGATTGGTTCAGCATTTAGTGAGATCCTTTGGTACAAACAGACAAACAAATAGACAAACAAACAGACAAACATACTTTTACTTTATACAAATATTAAAATATACTTTTGTTTTTAGATCCTTTTATTAAGTGTGTTGTTCTCAATTTAGAATAAATTGTTTTTGTTGTTAGGTGGAACTGTGCAGAAAGAGCCAGAGAGTTACTGTCTTTTCAGAAGATGGTATGGATGACAGTTGCCATATGTCTTGTGATATCTAGTATTGAATTTATTCAATACAAGAAGTTCAAGACATGCTGGATTAATTTCTTGTTTCTTGAAAAAAATGAGAACACCCCACAAGAACCAGTTGAAAACACTTCAGGTAAGTCAGGATAATAAGCTGCTTTTCCTTAAAATCATCTGCATAGTTGGCCACAGAAACAAATTCCAGATTTTTTTCTGAAGACAATTTATTCATTGGTGGGGATGATGGGTTAAAGGTCTGGAAAAACATGGTCCTAACATTTCATTGCTACTATAGTATATAGCCATACTTACCTAACTTTACAAAGGTTGTTATTACTTTTTACCCCTCTGTTCTTTTTCTTTTTTCTTAAAATAAACCAAAAAAATAAGGACTTCCCAAAATCCCTTATTTCTTCAAATATAAACATTCATATAATATTCACTGCTTTGTTTAGATGAAAATGTTGGTGATACTACAAACTGTAAAAATCTGAGAAGGTAAATATTTGTTTTAACGCACATTAACACTTTATATCACAACAATATTTAAAAGAGATTATTTTGTTTAAAAACTACCCACAGAGCACACAAAAAAACATTCTGTTTTTATAAGTTTAATTGAAGAAAACATAACAATACAAGCAGTTTGACCCAGATTATGTTGCAATTTGAACTAAGTTGAAGTTATTTGCGAACATATGTTATCATTATCAAATGTTATGTCTAAACTTTAAAGAATTATTTATTTTAGAATTCTTGTAAAAATAGCAGACATTGTTGCAGGTAATATTAAAATTGTTAACATCATAGAGAAAAATGCTCTGGTGACAATTGAAATAGTATTTAATTATAAATTTATGCCAGCAATCAATTGTAAGATTGTATATTATATCAGCAGCATTTGTTAAAGTGTAAGGTTGCCATTCAACTCTAGCGTAATATGGTGCAACTAGATATTGCAATAGCTTTCCAGCCTGTAGTTTTAACTTGCTCAAAGGTAGCACATATCTGGAATATTGGTATAAAACTAAATTAATATTCAGGTCTTCTACTTTTTGGTTTCATAATTTTGGTGTTTATCCTGTCTCTGCGAGCAACTAATGAAGAAACTGGATTTGTCCAAGGAAACATGAATACAACAGAAATTACCAAATTAATTCAAAACATTGAAGCATCAATTGCCAGGTAATTATTTCAACATAAAACTTATATTACTATTATATTATTTTCTGCATTATTCACAATATTTGAGAAATTGTCAACAAAAAACTTATATTACTAGAGCTGCCAAAAAATTTTCTGTATAATTTCTGTTTAAAATATTTTTTTGTGTTTATTATTTGTCCATTTCATTTATATTTGATGTCTGATTTTAAAATTCTTATAATCATAGCTTTCTCTAAAATATTTAATTTTATGTTTCACCTTTTTGCTGTGTAAAAGATGATTTTACAGCAATACTTTGAAATAAGAGATCTCAAAAAGTATTAGAGCTAGAAAAATGTTAGAGACCTTGTTAGAAAGCTCCAATATATGTCAATTCAACTGTAATGTCAACGAATTTGCATAATGACCATGAAAGACAAAATAACACAATAAAGGAGGTTAGGTGAAATACTCTAGAAATAAAAGTAAAATTTGATCACCAATAGTAATTCAAAAATTTTCTACTATGGGAAGGTACTAATTCAATTTAGGGAAAGCATGTTCTGAACTCACCATAAGGTCCCAGTACATCCTGCATGTGTAAACCATTTCCATATTTTTTTTTCTAATCTAACAAGCCAATAGGTGGGGTGTGTATAGTAAAGTATAAAAATATAGGCAAATCTTATTTTTATAATATTAAGATGGCTCCATTTTTAATGTGAATTTAAGGTTTAAATAGTGCAATATATCAAAAAAATAGCAAGAAACATGTTTTATTTTGCATATTTGTCATACTTTAAATTGCTTGAATCATCTCAATTTTTGTTTATAAAAATATATGTATATATTTGTCCCTCATTTTGGTTAGCAAGATAAACTATAGTTAAACATCTTTTATTGAATTTAACTAACATAAACACATATGCGCCCCACCCTGAGAGCTATTGAGAGGTCTCCATTCTCCCATTGTTTTCACAGAAAATAACAAAGTTTTGGGTTTCAGATATTTTTCTTTGAACATATCTTAACTTAAAAATTTAGGTTAAAATCAGTCTGGCTATTTACAGGATCTTCTGGGATATACACAAAAAACACATATAAATATAAATTTAATTTATTATTTAGAAATGACAGTGTATGTAATCTTTTGGAAAACAAACCAGAGTCTCTAGGAAAGTATTCTTATTTACAGCAAAAAAATGTTATGTTATCTGAATGTTTCATTTGGAAATTATTCCCTGATGTAAATTAAAATAGAAATTTAACATACAAAATGTTTGCATCCTTTAAAAGATTTTATGAGGCAAATTAAAAATTATTAAATGGATTTTTTGCCATATCATTTATAGTTTATTGTAATTTATATTATATTTATGGTGAAAACTACAAGGTGTTTTAAATAAAACCCTGCATTTTCCGGTTTTGGGAAACAACCAGTAGGAGTATGAAAAAAATGATTATACAGGGTGCGCCACATATAACCAGACTTTTTCTAAATTGCAATCAAATGAACATAAAATAGTCAATTTTAAAGATTTTATTAATTTTAAAAACTGGGAAGCAAAATAGGTATATGACTATTAGATCATTGAATAAAATCGCCTACCCGCCTCCTCAACTGCAGGCAGGCCCAGGTCAAAATTTACCTGTTCAAGCTGACAAAGTTCTCCTTGATAGTGGCAATGAGGGAGGTCTTTGTGGCATGGGCACGTCTATTGGTGCATGCTTCAAGGTAGCCCCAGGCCCAAAAGTCCATTGAATGAAGATCGGCCGCCGGGAGGCCCCATTTCCTTAGAAACATGAGTAACCACAGGATCAAAATTCACCCAACTTTCAAGCTACCCTTTATTTGGACCACAGTTGGGCTAAAACGATGTTTTATACCTTTTT
The DNA here is from genome assembly GCF_053477335.1 of Acartia tonsa. Classification (NCBI taxonomy): domain Eukaryota; kingdom Metazoa; phylum Arthropoda; class Copepoda; order Calanoida; family Acartiidae; genus Acartia; species Acartia tonsa. The sequence continues at coordinate 26,310,958 of NC_137274.1, read as the reverse complement.
AGAAATGGCATGAAGATTCAGCCTGGGTTTTCAGTCCATAGTCTATAGTCTAAAATGAGTTTTTAAGTTTCATACGGATCTCTAACGTCGAGAAACAAGAAATATTCATGATTTTTGACGTTTTTGAATCTCTAAATCTGTCATGCTTCACTTTGCCGGAGTACCACAGCCAAGCCACAGATTTAAGATCAGGCATTTTAACCATACATTTACCTTTCACTACGACCGCATTTTTAGAGATAGCTAAAAAAAACTCAGGTAAATGGTATGTACATTTTTACAGAGAATATGGAGCTATAATTATTTCTTTCATGCTCCTTCTGGTTCATTTCAAAATCTGGAAAAAGCAGTTTTTTGAAACACCTTGTAGATTTGAGGGAAAACACCTTGTATCAATTTAAAATTTATGTGTGCAAACAGGGGAATTCCAAGATTTATATATTTGACTAGCTGCTCTGTATAATATCTTAAAATATAAATCTATCTTGACTTTGTAAACTAACATTAGCCAAATATAAAGCTTTGAAATGTAAAATTTCATTACAAAAAAGCTTTTCCATTTTACGTCTACAAAAATACTCATATTATTAGTTGTATCTACTCTCCATGAAATTATTAACAGTGCCAGCACCAATTATGAGGAACCAGATAACAAATTTGAATGGGCAAAGAAAATTATTTCAAGATGTAAACCAAAACACAAAATGTGGACAAAAACAGGGTAATTTTATATTGTTTATTAGCAAAACTACTCAATCTATCATTTTGTCCATCTGAATTTTCTAAACTCCCATTTAATGTATAAAGCTTAAATGTTTTATGATGTTTCCTTTGAAATGAACATCCAATTTAACCATTATTTGTTCCATTTGTTTGTCGGTAAAGAAAGGAGAGTCATATTACAGGGAAAATATGAAAATATGATTTACACAGCTACTTCTATGTATTAAAACAAGGGGATCAGTTATTGTACAGTAAATATATTACAAATAAGAATGATGACAAAAATAACTTTAAACCATTCTTAGATTATTTAGGAATGATGTGAAAATTTTGACAGCTTTTCATACAACAATTGATGTATGCAGATCAATTACAGATTGTAATCGCATACATCAACTCTTTTCTAATTCTCGAGGTAATAGTTGATTTAAATTTGCCCCATAGTGATGTAATTAATTGTTCTTGTATACAAGAAAATAGCTTAAAATCACTACAGGACCAGTAAGTAAATTCAATGTAGAGTAGAACACACTCAACTCAGTGGTTACCAAGATACCAAGCTTCTGATGAACAGATATTGTTCTATTATGTATGATAGAATATTAGATGCACTTTTAGATTCTACGCAGGAAATGGCCTAAAACACTCCCATGAATTAACTCTAAAACCATCACAACTGTGATTGGTTTTTGAGCAGTAATAGCCTTTTGATTAACTGAATTCTAACAGAAGTAAGAGCGGTGTATTTCTTGCAGGCTTGCTTTAAGTAACATTCATTAGACAATAAACCTGACACTACTTATTCATGTCATTCTGTTGACAAAGCAGCAGTATGTACCATTTTCCTGTATTTTGTATGACCCCTTGTAATCATCAAGGATCAATCTGAGAGCAACTTAATACATTGACAAATAATAAATAGAGGCTGGCTGCTAGCATCACTAGGATGTTTCCTCTAAAATAACAGACAAAAATATTTAAGCATGCTTAAACTCTCAAAATTTTAAACATTTCTTTAATATATTTCAGGTTATTGTAGAAATTATCTTAACCAATGCATCAACTTATTTGATACTGTTACAATGGTTTACAAAGAAGATATAAACATACAAGATGAAGAAGGTAAAATTACCATGATTGATAATATATCTTTTATATAAATTATAATTAATCACAAGCTTCATTATTAAAATACTATGTTTACAATCAGGAAGAACACCTCTTGTAACGGCAGGTGGTGATTCTCATTTTAAAAAAATTAAACAGGCTGGTGGTGATTTTGGACAAAGTCAATGTGGAGGTATGATTATTTTTACAGAAATAATATTTCATTTGTATTTATTTTAAATCCTTACACTTATAATAGAAAAAAAATCTTAATAGATTTTGAAGCAAACTTAAACAATTACATTTTTAATTATATTTTAGCAACATATATAATCTACAAGACAGGAGGTAAATGTTCAATAATAAACCTTTGATTAACCCCTTACAGTCGGGCCACTTGCCGCACCTTAATCAGTCGGGGGGGGGGGGGGAGGGGGCTAAATTTTTTTGTGCAAGTCCCCTGTTTGATAATGAATTTCCGACCTTTTACAAGTCTAAGTAAATTTTCGCTTCCTTCACCCTTTTATTTAACAACCTTTGTTTTAAGGTCTTTTTTTACTTAAAAATTTCAAATGGCTGTAATTTTCTTATTTTTGAAGCTAGAAGAAAATTTTTTTTCCAGAAAATGTTTATCTTTATGTAAATTTTACATTAGAAATATCAAAATATTAATTTCAGCGGCCGCAGCTGTACTTGGCAGCTGCCAGCCGCTGCAGTCGGCGGTCGGCGGGAAAACGGCGGCAGACCTTCATGAAATTTTAATACGTTATGTAGACATGTAAGAAAAGCTTATGTTTAAAATTTGAAGTCTCTAAGTCAAAAATTGCAGCCACAGGAGCCTTTTAAAGATTTCTGGAGACCTGGAGGATCAGGACCTGCAGGATCATACCTGGAACCTGAAAGTGACTTGAACACCTGTATTTTATATAAGGATGTACTACTAGAGGATTTTTTTGTATTTTAGTATGATAAAATGCTTTGTTTTAGTCAAAAAAAATATTTTTGCACTTTACCTGGATGACCCTGCCAGGTTTGCTGGCATCCTGTGCCCGCCAGGATGGAGATATTTAAAAAATTTCAACTCTCAGTTATGTGTCATATCCATACTTAAAAAGTCATGCAGTTTGGGCTCTTTATCTTTCAAACACAGAAAATGAGATAGAAAAAACCGGATGGGGGGGCGTTCAACGCCCCCCCCCCCCTCCCGACCGTTAAGGGTAAATAAGCCTAGTTCTTAATAAATTTGGAAGGAAAATAAAAATAAAAAAGGATGCAACAAATAAACATTGACATATTTAAAGCAACAATGCAATTAACATTCAACAAAATCTAGAATTCTGAACAAGTAAATCTGTTCCAATTCATATTTTCTTCCTTTAATTTCATAAAGATTCTATATCACCGAAGTCTGATGTAACTTTAAAGAAATCATTCCATATTTCAGCCTGGCTATAATATATATAATACTTCTTTTACAGCTTTGTTTGCAGCATCAAAACTTGGAGACTATATGGAAGTAAAGAATATATTGAAAACTGGTCATTTTTTTGTTGATGAAACAACCTCTGAAGGTAACATTTTTTAGACAGAGTAAAGAAATTTTAGTCCCAGAAGCTGTTTCATTAAGATTAGTTAAAATCATATGCATTATCTATTAGATAATGTGACTATTTTAAAAATTTACTCAAATTCTCCAAAGAGTCAATAATTGTAAAAAGAAAAAGATTTGATTTGCTTTGGGTAAAAATAATTATCTGTACTCAAAACATTGAATCATAAAATATCTTATAAAAAATATTGAATTCTGAAATTCCATTTCCTCAAAATTACTCATATATTTATTAACTATCTATATATATATTTATCTATCTATTTATCCATCTATTTATCCATATATTTATCTATTTATATATCTATTCATTTATCTATCTATTTATCTAACTAATTATCTATCCATTTATCTATCTATTTATACATCTATTTATCTATCTATCAATCTGAATATAAGTTTATCTATCTATCTATTTGATATATATCTAACTATCTATCTATTACCTATATTATGAACTTGAGCATGAGCTAGGGGCCAAACTACTGGCAGTACAGACTTTCAATGCACAAAAATATAATTGACGTTAGAAGGCAAACTAAAAATTTCCATTATTCAAGAATCTAAGGTTTTCTTTAAGTAAGCAACATAGTAAAAATTGGCATAATACTGGTCTTTTTTGTTTATTGTGTAAGTATAGCACGCTCCGAATGCACATAAAAACCTTATCTATATCAGATTTTTTTGGTGGCTTACAATACCAGTTCTTATATTATCTGGAGTAAATATCTATCTGTACCTATCTATCTATATTTATATCTATATATCTAACTATCTTTCTGTCTATCTTACTATCTTTCTATCTATCTATATCTATCCATATACCTCTTTCTGTATATCTATAACTGTACTCTGAACTAAAGAATATATAATGTAACTAATATATTTATATCTAGGATGGACAAGTCTTATGTATGCAGCACAGAATGGAAAAACAGAAATAGTCAGACTACTTCTAGAATATGGAGCCGATGTCAACATTAAAGATAATGATGGTTAGTTACATAGTATTTTTTTAATATATAGTATATCTTTAGTATATTCTATCTAACTATCTATATATTCATTTACATATCTATCTATTTCTGTATACCTCTCTCTGTATATCTATAACTGTACTCTGAACTAAAGAATATATAATGTAAATAATATATTTATATCTAGGTTACACAAGTCTTATGTGGGCAGCAATGGGTGAGAACACAGAAACAGTCAGTCTACTTCTAGACTATGGAGCCGATGTCAATCATAAAGCTAATACTGGTTAGTTACATAATATTATTATACTATATTCGTATATTGTATCTGTAGTATATTCTATCTTTATCTTTATATCCATTTATCGGTATACCTCTCTCTGTATATCTATACCTGCACTCTGAACTAAATAATATATAATGTAACTAATATATTTATATCTAGGATGGACCAGTCTTATGCATGCAGCATACAATGGATATAGAGAAACAGTGAGGATACTTCTAGATCATGGAGCAGATATCAACCATAAAGATGATAAGGGTTAGTTACATAGTATTTTTTTAATATATAGTATATCTTTAGTATATTCTATCTAACTATCTATATATTCATTTACATATCTATCTATTTCTGTATACCACTCTCTTCATATCTGTAACTGTAATCTGAACTAAAGAATATGTTGGGTAACAAATATATTTATATCTAGGAAGGACATGTCTTATGGTTGCAGCAGGGTATAGAAACACAGAAGTAGTCAAACTACTTCTAGAATATGGAGCTGATGTCAACTATAAAGATAATGATGGTTAGTTACATAATATTATTATATTATATAGTGTATATTTAGTATATTCTATCTATCTATCTATCTATAGTCTAAATATTGATCTCTGTACACCATTCTCTGTATATCTATAACTGTACCCTGAGCTAAAGAATATATAAAGTATCTAATACATATATTTATATCTAGGTAAGACAAGTCTTATGTTTGCAGCACAGTATGGAAACACAGAAGTAGTCAGAATACTTCTAGAACATGGAGCCGATGTCAACTATAAAGCTAATAATGGTTAGTTACATAATATTATTATACTATATTTGTATATCTTTAGTTACAGTTTGTTCTATCTATCTATATATATGTATCTATGTACATATATATATAAATATATATCTGTTTATTAATCTTAATATCTATTTATCTATCTATATATCTCTCTATCTAACTATCTATCTATTTATCAATCTTATGCACAAATACGTAAATTTTCCTTCCAACTTTATCTCTCTCTCTCTCTATCTCTCTCTTTCTCTATTTCTATCTCTACCTATCTCTCTACTCAGTAATACTTTGCTATGTTGCTTGTCCATTTACCTTGGAAACATTATGTTTATGTGTACAATTCAAATATAGTTTATGCCAACTTTATAAACTAAATAAAAGGTTTATGGCTGATATATTAACAACAATAGCAATATTATGACTATCATCATTTAACATGAACAAATTTTCACATGGTTAATATTATATTATCAAATAATCAATAAATATCATAGGGTACACAGCTCTGGATGAGGCTCTTAATGAATATCCTTGGGACACTGAAGAAGGAATAAAAGGAAAGAAAGAAATACAAGAAATACTTAGAGAATATGGTAAGCTTGGTTAATATTATAAGTATGTTCATCCTAATCTTTCATTCGGCTTTTAATGTTTTTTTTCTATATGTCAGATAAATAACTATATATATATAACTTAAAAAATTAAGATCCCTTTCCCCACTGATCAACCTGAGTTACAGATTTAGGAAAACTTAAAATTTTTTGATTCTTGGATTGTTTCAGGCTATTTTTATGTTTCCTCCCATTAAATAACAAATACATTTTATGCATAGCGCTGGCAATACAATAAAAAAATTTAAATGGTGTTAAAATTAATTTTTTCAGGAGGAAAGTGTAACCGTTGGTGTTAGTCTAACTTACAACAAGGTAAAACAATTAAATAAATCATAGAGATAATAAGAATGAAGAACAAAAAAGTTATATTTATCAGTGCATTCTCTCAAAGTGCCTAGGGAGCACAGACCCCTCCTAAAAGGGTAATAAAAGATAAGGAGTATTTATTCATTTTCTTCTCTGTATATACATTTAGTAACTGCTATTTGTTTACTTAGCTTATTATCTAATTATATCAGAAATGTATATCTATTATAATCCTTAATCTATAACTATTTAAATGTTTATGGCATAAGAAGTTTATCTTTCTATCTATAAATATATTTATTTATCTTTATATCTATATCTATATATTTGCCTATCTCAAAATATCTAATCTAAAAATCACAATAAACAGATAAAAAAACTTTTCTAATTTTTAGTTTTTCTTTATCTATATCTATGATTTTTTTCCAGTTTTTCTGTTTAAATCTTATATCTGTTATTGATTCCAATATAATTTTGATTAATTAATATAACAATTATTTCAGAACAGAACAGCTTTGGGTTAACAGAATGATTACCTACAAATGCTTTATAATCTGCATTTTTTTAAAAAAATTGATTATTGTATGATTCATGATTTTCAAAATAAGAATATTTAGATTTTAAATTTTTTTTACTTATCATTTTAATTTTGTTTAATATCTAGGCTTCTTTTGATTTACTTTGTCTGTCAGTTACAAGTATGAAAGACCTATTTTAACTTAAATCTTGAGTCTTAAAAAAATTGTTTATTTGTTCTAAAAGGTTTTAAGGATATTATCAATCATTGACTCTTAATATGATTTGATAGATGTTAGTTATTGTATTTCAGTGTTGGTATTCTCATGCTGAATTGTCATTTTTATCCTATTATAACTAGGATGTCAATATCCATGAAGATGCTTAGCTCAGCAGAAGGTCGACTTTTGATTATTAATGCCTGACAAAAATATTTACATGCTTGATGATACAAGCAAAAATCTTACTATCAGAAACTCTGGCAAGGTTCCTAATAAATAAGTCTACAAGAAATTGTTTATAAATTTGTTGGAAAACTGAGTTAATACAGAATATACAGTAAAAAGGCATAATTTTAGCATTTAGCACGATCTTAAGTTATACACACAGGCAAACATCCTGTTACTTTTATAATAGGATTACTATACACATTATAAAACAATATTATTATTCTGCCGCAAAAAAACCTACAATTTGAAAAATTAAACTTTAGGTGAGATACACAACTCTCCCTGAAAAATTGTCCCTAGAAAAGAAATTCCCCTTAAATGCTTCTATTTCCTTTTTTAAAAACTAAAATATTAAGCAGAGTGGGTCGACTTAAGAGCCACTAGAGGCTTCTAGAGGCGTAGCCTCTAGTATATTATAGATAATTTAGCTTCTATTGCGTCCTTAGAAACAGGGTTCGGAAGCCGCGCTATCAGCCGCGCGGCTGCGGCTGCGGCTGAATCCTAATTTGCGGCTGTGGCTGCGGCTGCGGCTGCTTAAAGTTATGGAAGTGGCTGAGGCTGAGAGTGGCTGAGGCTTAGTGCGGCTGAGAGTGGCTGCGGCTGAATGCGGCTGAGGCTTAATAAGAATTGGGGTGGCTGAGGCTTACAGTGGCTGAATTGGAATTTTGTGGCTGAGGCTTCGAGCGGCTGAGGCTTACAGTGGCTGAGGGTGGCTGAGGCTTACAGTGGCTGAAGGATTTGTGGCTGAGGCTGCGGCTTACTGAAAGCCACGCGGCTCATAGCGGCTGCGGCTTACAGTGGCTGATTGGAAAATTAAGCCGCGCGGCTGAGTGAGGCTGAGAGTGGCTGATAACATAATTAAGCCTCGCGGCTGATTCTGAGGCTGCGGCTTACTGAAAGCCGTGCGGCTGAGGCTGTGGCTGAATTAAATTCAGCCGCGCAGCTGAATGCGGCTGCGGCTGAATACAATATTAAGCCTTGCGGCTGATCTTATGGCTGATTATAAAATAAGCTTTGCAGCTGAGGCTTCGGCTAAATTGGATTTTTTAAATGCATTCTAGGACATTTTTTGGAGAGTTGAGGGTGGTTAGGGGTTGTGAGAATAAGAGTGGAGGGAAGAGGGGGGAGGACAGCAGGATTTTTTCAAATGTTTGATTCAGAATTAGTACCCAAATTTTATACTGGTACCCAAAGTTTTATACTGGTACCCAGAGTTTATTCTGGTACCCAAAGTTTTATTCTAGTACCCAAAGTTTTATACTGGTACCCAAAATTATATACTAGTACTCAAATTTTATTCTGGTACCCAAAGTTTTATTCTAGTACCCAAAGTTTTATACTGGTACTCAAAGTTTTATACTGGTACCCAAAGTTTTAGTCTGGTACCCAAAGTTTTATAATGGTACCCAAAGTTTTAGACTAGAACCCAAAGTTTTATACTGGTACCCAAATTTTACTGGTAACCAAAGTTTTAGACTGGTACACAAAGTTTTATACTGGTACCCAAATTTTACTGGTACCCAAAATTTTATACTGGTACCCAAAGTTTTATTCTGGTACCCAAAGTTTTATACTGGTACCCAAAGTTTTATACTGGTACCCAAAATTTTATACTGGTACCCAAAGTTTTATACTGGTACCCAAAGTTTTATACTAGTACCCAAAATTATATACTAGTACTCAAATTTTATTCTGGTATCCAAAGTTTTATTCTAGTACCCAAAGTTTTATACTAGTACTCAAAGTTTTATACTGGTACCCAAAGTTTTTATACAGGTACCCAAAGTTTTAGACTAGTACTCAAATTTTATACTGGTACCCAAAGTTTTATACTGGTACCCAAAGTTTTAAACTGGTACCCAAAGTTTTATACTGGTACTAAAAATGTATACTGGTACACAAAGTTTTTTACTGGTACCCAAAGTTTTATACTAGAACCCAAAGTTTTATACTGGTACCCAAAGTTTTATACTGGTACCAAAAGTTTTATACTGGTACTAAAAATTTATACTGGTACCCAAAGTTTTTTACTGGTACCCAAAGTTTTATACAGGTACCCAAATTTTATACTGGTACCCAAAGTTTTATACTGGTACCCAAAGTTTTATACAGTTACCCAAATTTTATACTGGTACCCAAATTTTATACTGGTACCCAAAGTTTTATACTGGTACCCAAAGTTTTATACTGGTACCCAAAGTTTTATACTGGTACCCAAAATTTTATACTAATACCTAAAATTTTGTTTTAATATTGGTACCCAAAGTTTTATACTGGTACCTTAAGTTTTATACGAGTACCCAAAGTTTTATACTGGTACCCAAATTTTATATTGGTACCCAAAGTTTTATACTGGTACCCAAAGTTTTATACTGGTACCCAAAATTTTATACTAATAGCCAAAAATTTATTCTGGTACCCAAAGTTTTATACTGGTACCCAAAGTTTTATACAAGTTTTTTAGCAGTAGGAATTTATTTCAACATCTTTAGTTATGATGCAGTACAAAGCCTATCAACTCCCAGACGACGAGCCGATGCGCTACATGTTGAGCCACGGTCGAGGGTTTCTATGACATTAACTCAAGGTCCAACAACCCTGGATAACTAAGGGGAATTATATCTTTCCTTTGCGCCTGTTCATGTTGCACACCAAGCACCTAGGAACCATTTAATGTCTTCAGTTATAACGCAGTGTCTGCGCGAGATTCGAACCTATTTCATCCCTGATGACAAGCAGATGCGCTACTTGTTGAACCTTGGGGAACCAATTCTTTCCTTTTCTGTATTAGTTTAAGTGACATCTATCCAGCAACCAACTTTTTTTATTGAACTACCTGCCTGAAAGTTTTATGGTAATGAGTTACGCCTGTTTATAAGCCAAGGAAATCCTCCTACTCTAACTTTACATGTTGCACACCTGCCATAGCAGCAGTAGGAACCATTTAATGTCTTCAGTTATAACGCAGTGTCTGGCCGAGATTCGAACCTATTACCTCCCTGATGACAAGCAGATGCGCTTCTTGTTGAACCTTGGATAATTAAGGGGAACCAATTCTTTCCAATTTAAGTGACATCTATCCAGCAACCAACTACCTGCCAGAAAGTCCTATGGTAATGAGTTACGCCTGTTTACGAGCCAAGGAAATCCTCATACTCTAACTTTACATGTTGCATACCTGGCATAGCTGCAGTAGGAACCATTTAACGTCATTAGTTTTCACGCAGTGTCTGGCCAAGATTCGAACCTATTACCTCCATGATGACAAGCAGATGCGCTACATGTTGAGCCATGGTACGCAGGTTAAATTTGTCTTAAAAATAATCGTCTTTAAAATGCTTATCATATGTACACTTGCAATAAATGTATTAGTCATAAAAACTTACCTCTTATGAAAAATGTTTTTTTTTACAAAAGTGCTTTTTATTACAATTATTCATGGGTATAATTTTTATGACTAACTTTTTATGTCACATAATCTTAATGACAATGTAATTATGAAGTTATTACAAAAAATACTAAACAATAGGTACTGGAAAAAGAAGAACTGAATTAAAATAATTTTTTGGGGGGTAGGGTGATTTTTATTGGGTGGGGAGGGCCAGGGCGAGTAAATCCCATTTTTAATTTTGGGGTGATGTTTAATTTTTTTTCTAAGGCAATTTTTTTCTGGTAGTGTGATGGTACCCTCCCCCAAAATAGTTGTAAACCTTCCCAGTACCTATAAGAAAGACAGACAAACAAACAGACATCATAATACTTAATGATCTAAAAATAAGACAAATTTTCATTTTGAAATATTGGAGCTCTGATAGCTTTTTGGTACGGTAACAGCTTTGAACCATCTATCATCCGGGTTCGAATCCCAGAAGAAAAAAAAATTGGGGGGGATGAAGGGTGACTTTTATTATTTTTTTTATGGGAAAATAGGGGGGAGTTTGGTTGAGCACCCACCAGTTTTAATTTTAGTTTTTTAAAAAATTCAAAAACTTGGAAAAGGCAATTTAAAAAGTTTTCATTAGTTCAGTAGTTATCGAATTCTTAATCTACAGACAAAATAACTCTCCATACAAATCTTTTTTTTTGCATAACTTTTTCAGTGTCTCTCATCAACCACAACGTATTAAATACATTTAAAATTGAAGAAATATCTAAGTAGGAGAAGCTTAATTATATATAACAAGTATTGCGTACCTAAACGGAAAAATAATAGAGAAGCTACTATATAACTTGAGTATCACAAAAATTGATTGCCCCCTGTGAGGTTTGAACTCACAGTCCCTAGTTTACAAGACGAGTGCTCTACCATTGAGCTAAATAGGCCACTTGTACAAGAAAAAAATTTAAGATAATACAAATTCATAGTAAATATTAAGTAAATTCTGAAAAATTTGTATCTTTTAAAAACAATAAAATTAGGCAAACGTCAGTAGGGCAGTTACCCTATAAATAGTATTCAATAATATTCATAAGTATCAACGTTCAAAAACGTATTGCTCCTGGTGAAATTCGAACTTATAACCCCGGCATAACAGTGTAGAAGAACCGTGCGCTAACTGATTGCGCTACTGGAGCTCTTACATTACAGGTTCAAACTTTTTGTAGTTGTTCGAGATGGTAGTTTCTATGTTGTAATTTTAAAAAAAACTTAAGATAAAATTTTTATAAAAGAATATAAAAAAATTTAAAAGTATAACATTTAAAAAAATTATTTTTGGGCGATGGAAATGTCTGACCCCCACCCCAAAATTAGCTCAAAACCATCCAATGTCAATATATATATAACTAGCGGCTACGCCCCTAGAGGCCTCTAGGGGGCACTTGAGGAAGAGAGAGAGTCAAATTTAATAACCCAATTTCTTATTTTAAATTTTTAAAGAAAAGTAAACAAAAAATTTTTTTTTGGGGGGGGGAATTTTTTTTTTTAGGGGGGGGGGGCTCCCCCCTCATTTTTAATTTAAGTTTAAAAAATTTAAAAATTTTTTTCTTTATTTGAGGGGGGGGGGATTTTTAATTTTTTGGGGGGGTTGGGGGTGTCCCACCCCCAAAAAAATAGTTATAAACCTTCCCAGGACCTATGAGAAGCTACCCTGTTAAGGAGAACCCGATCGATTCAGCGGTTAGAGAGATCCTTCGGTACAGACACACAGATACACAGACACATAGACATCCTGTTACTGTAGTAAAAGGATTCCTGAGAAGGACAACATTGTCAGTTCAGTGGTTGCTGAGATCTTAAGCTTCAGACAGACAAAATTAAATGAAAATTAAGCCCCGCGGCTGAATTGACGGCTGAGGCTTGTACTAATTTAGCACCTGCGGCTGCGGCTGGGGCTTACAATATCTCAGCCGCGCGGCTGTGTCAAAGCTGCGGCTGAATTTAAAAAATTAAGCTGCGGCTGAGGCTGCGGCTTACAAATATCAAGCCGCACGGCTGCGGCTGCGGCATAATCATAACTTTGCAGCTGCGGCTGAGGCTTTCTTGAAGCCGCGCGGCTGAGTGCGGCTGCGGCTTCAAATTATTAACAGCCGCGCGGCTGAGTGTGGCTGAGGCTTCCCCAACTATAAGCCGCGCTGCTGATTGCGGCTGAGGCTTAGAGGGGCGTTGGCTGAATGAGGCTTAATGCGGCTGAGGCTTAATGTGGCTGAATTGGAGTTTTGTGGCTGAGGCTTACAATGGCTGAGGCTTACAGTGGCTGAATGCGGCTGAGGCTTACAGTGGCTTATGTTTCTTTAAGCCGCGCGGCTGCGACTAAGGCTGAGGCTTATTGGGTGGCTGAGGAAGCCGCGCGGCTGATTTTGAGGCTTCTCGTAAGCCGCGCGGCTGATGGTGGCTGAGGCTGAGGCTGCGGCTGCGGCTTCCGAACCCTGCTTAGAAAGTTTATAACTATTTTGGTGGAGGGTACCACAACTCTCTCAATAGCTAAAAAAAATCCGCCGTCCAAGTTTTCCCATAGTTTTTCTACAAGGATCATAGTAGGTACATATAGTGGTATAGAAAATAATAGGTAAATATAGAGTTATAGAAAATCTTTGAGAAAATATTTATATAAACTTGATTATCATACCATTCGCCATTTGCCATTTCAGAAATCAAATGAATAATACAATTATTTCAATAAAATAAAATTTGAAATGATCACAGGGACTTTCTGATGACAACTTTAACATATTTTATTGGAATGTTTAAAAATTTTAACAATAAATTATAATCTAAAGAAGAAGTAATTTTGTATATAATTATTGGGGTTGTACATTAATTTATCGGTCATTGTCTTATCCCTTTACATTCCTGTTTGGTTGGTTTTAATTGTAGGCGCTGTCCATTTGGATCTTATAAGAAAATTGGCGATAAAATAAGATTACTATGATGGCAAATTAACAAAATTATCAATTCTGTGGGTTTAAATTAATGGTTGAAAAGTTTAGACAATGATAGTTTGTACAAACAAATCAAATCCCAAAAGTTTTTAATCAAACAAAAGTGTTAAAATTATTTTGGACCAGTATAATTTACAGTCCAATGTCTCCTCCCCTCAGTTCGTTTCCAATACCTTTGATCATATTTGTTGAACTTTGATTTAATGAATGTTGTCATCCTTGTTTATAAAATATTTTACCTTAGTTGATGCTTATTAAATTTTCATTTTTCAGATGCAAATAAAAACAAAAATTTTATCTTTATAATTCACGGATTTTTCACTTTTTATTTGACGGATTTTTTTTTAATTTTAATACTTGAAATATCTTCTAATGTTGAGGTAAAACAAGAATGACAACATTCATAAAAGCTGAAATAGTAGGATAAATAAACATTAACACTTGTAGAGTGTCAGAACTGAATAACATCAGAATATCCTACTATATAAAGTAACAAGGTTTTTCTGTCTGTAGCGAAGGATCTCGCCAACCACTGAACTGATATGGTTCTTCTTTTTAGTAAAGCTTCTTATAGGTCTTGATGTGGTTTTAGGCTTTTTTTTGCTCTTGAATATAGAGCCCCTAGATGCTTGGGACGCAGCCTCTAGTAAATATATAAAGCTGTTACTAAATTTTATGGGGGGTTAGATTTTTTCCTACAACACAATTATTCCCAATCGTCTTAGCACTCATTCTAATTTAAATTTGTGGATGCTTTTCCAATAATCGGCAGCAGCACATCTAGTAATTTTATACAGCTGCTTCTGTGGATTAGGGTAGGTGTGGCTCCAGCTTAGGGTTGCTATTGCTGAGGGTAGAGAATGAACTAAACTACATAACTTTTGTGTCACTTTTCTCCCATCTCTTTTGAAGAGATTTTCTTTCTCCCTTCCCTTTTTCTTTTCAGAAATGTATATGAAGTCACAGTAATCGTCTTCAAAAGTGACACAATAGTTATGTAGTTTATTCTTTCTCCTGAGGATAATATATGAAGATAGAGTATGGTTTAGGGCAGATGAGGATTTAAGTGACAGATTCTTTCTCTTAGCCCCAGGAAAGCTCTCTCGAATATGCGCGGGTGTTACTGAGAGTGGCTGACATTTAAATAGCATAAAAATAATTTGATAATTCCTTATTTAACGAACATCTGCTAGATAGCTCTCTCTCTCTCTCTCTCTCTCACTCACTCACTCTTTTTTTTTCTCTCTCTTTCATCTTTCTCTTTCTCGCTTCCTCTCTCTCTTTCTCTCTCTCTCTCTCTCTCTCTCTCTCTCTCTCTCTCTCTCTCTCTCTCTCTCTCACTCTCTCTCTCTCTCTCTCTCTAATACAATTTTGTATAGCTCATATTTTCACGAAGCTTTGCAAACATTTTTCGTAATTGTCCTTAAAATATATTTTTTGCTGTTGGAACACCATTTATATTGTATGTATGTATTTTTTGATGCTTTCACACAAAGTTCTTTTTGAGCATTGATAAACCCCCTCCCCCCTCTAATTTTAGAAAATAATTGAAAGGGAGGTGGGGAAGGTTTCCTAGGACTAAATCCTGCCATGCTCTTACCCTATGAGGCTACCCAATACCCAATATAACCTAACCTAACCTGACTTACAAACTAAAAATATAACACCCCTCCCCCTTTATCACTTTGTTTGAAAAAATAAGTAGGATTGGAGGGAGGGGGGGGGGGTATCAGTGCTTCACAAGATACTTTGTGTAAAAGCACCTATTATTTTTGTCCTGCTTCAGTTAATAAGTTACATCATTACTGATTATACACAAGAAAAACTCATCTATTTAGACGGTGTACACTTTTTAGCATAATGAAATATTTTATGTGGTGTTTAATAGGTATTTTTTTAAAGCGTACCTTTTTACGTTCATTTGTTATAAAAAGCATGTTAGAATCATCATGTATTATCATGTTAATGGGCCAAGGCATTTTCAAACTCTAATTTTATGTCCCGCATAAATGTAAGAGGCTTTCCGAGATATTTATCATATCGTATTATAGACAGCATCCCGCGGATAGTAAAATGAAAAATTATAAAAAAAATTCCAGTTTGGTTAACCAGGTATTATCTGTAGAAAATGGTCTATGATGCAATACGGTACACGTTTTTTCAATGTGGCTGAGAACTGGTTCTAATCAAGAAGATATAAATCGGTTTTGAAGCCATGATGGAAACAACATTCTAAAATAATCGATATAATATTACTTGGATGTTGCACCAGATTTTCATATACTCTAATAAAGTGATGCTCGCAGCTGGCTAAAATAACGATACTACAAATCCACCCAATCCCTTCTCCTTCCCTACTGTATGAAGGAACTGACCAAAAATTGAAGTCTATATTAGCAACCTAAAATCATGAAAAGAAAAAGAAGTAACGGGTTTCTTCGTATTTTCACATTAGCTTCTTGTAGGTCATTTTAGGTTAGGTTATGAAATAGGCCTCCCACAGGGGCTAGAAAGAGGAAAAATGGTACTATGAAAAAACGAGGAAACCTGCTTCTTCTTTTTCTTTCCATGATCCATTCCTATAATCCAGGTATAATTCTGGCAGCTGAACACGTGTTGTCAGCAGGTGATTGTGATGGACACTCTAATCAGACTGGACAATGCATCAGAACTTTACAGGTATAGAAATTTTATATAAGCTTTTTAAAAGCGAAGCTTTTCTATAATTAGGGTCGGTCCGTCCATTCGTCCGTCCGTCCGAGATAGATAGCTTTTATTCGTTAATTTAGGCATGTTAGAATTGTCCTATCGACTTTAAACTTTGCATGGTGATTCCTGTGGTAGTTAGGTACGATTTAGAAAGCGTAGCAACTCTATAATTATTACCAGAATGTCCGTACGTCCATTTTAAACATGTTGATTTTTCTAACAACAAATTTTTATGTGATCTAATTATCATAAAGTGACCTGTCACGTCGGAGGGAAATACATAAAGGGGTGATGATTCCGTGCATTCTCTTGTATTCCCCAAACCACCTGCAGCATAACCCCTTTCTAGACCAGTCTCTCCTTTTATCAATACAACTCTCTTCCTCTTTACTCTCCCCTTTTCTCCTGCGCAATTTCACCACCTAACCAACCCAAATTTTTTCTTTGAAATTCTCCGTCACTTTTTTCACCGCATCTTACACCCTTTTTCGCGCACCGACAAAGATATAGAATAAACACCAATACCTCGGGGACACGAATCATTATTACCACAAACAACAGACGTTTTTTTACATATTATAAATCTGCAAGAGTCAACAATCAAGTCAATTGTTTTTCCGTATCTAGATCTCTGCGCATACCCCTTCCCTAGCCCAAATCATCATAAATTTAGCGTATCAACAATATAATTCTGGGAACTATTAAAATGATTGATAACACGTGTACTTAAACTTTTAACTAATTTATCTAAATACAAACTTTAATTATTTTTCGCAATTTATTATTTTTCGCAATTTACTTACTTACTTATTTATTATTCATTACTTACCATCCATTTAATATCCATAATTATAGCTACTTCATACAAGTTTCTCCGTTAACCTAAACCTAGATTTAACAGCAAATCATATTCTGATTTTTAAATCTTTCATCCGAAATTATAAGACTATAATCGAAACTGTCTAATTTTATTAATTTCTTATTATTCTTTATATGCTCTGGTTTATCTCCAGCGTTAGTAAATCTACATAATTTTCTCTTTAACATAACCTTAGATATATATCATTATTGCTTCTGGACAAATACTTATCTATTCAGTTTTTTTTACTTAACTATTTAATCATAAATATACGAGATTCCCCCACACCTAGGATCTCGTATCTCTCTTTGATGCTTGGGTCTGCCTCACGGGGCTTTCTCAGGATAAGGACAGGCATACGAGTGAACTAACAAATACAGCCGTCGGCCCCTACGGGGTCACAATCACTGAAATACTGTCCTCCCTTACGACGTATACTGTAGAAATTCTGGGTAGCAAATATGCATACAAACTGTTATTAAATATACTATTTCAAAATTCATAATTATCTTGTCTTTTATATATATATCAAGTAT